>NC_142942.1:56642925-56655425 GCF_046866305.1 Octopus bimaculoides
ACTTGTTTTTCTAGATTACTTCCCTTGTGCCACTCTTCTTACTTAACCTTACTTTTTTTTTCTGTTTCCCTAGTTGTCTGAGACCCTTATCTCTGTTTATCATTCACTCTTCGCCACCGCTTCTCTCGTAGTGGTTCCTTTTCATATTTTTATCTTCTTCTTCTTCGGAGTTAACCCTGTTCTCTTTCTCTTCGTCTCCGTTCTTGTAATTTCCAGTTTTTTTCCGACGACTGAAACGATGTTACCTTTTTTTCCAACTCTTCTCCCTCGCTTTGTTTTTCTTCTTCTTTCTCTGCCACAATTTCTTCTTTCCTGCTTTTCTTTCTCTCTTACTTTCTCCCCCCCCCCCTTTATTGTTCATTTTCTTTTTCTCCTTCTCACCATTTTATTCCCTGTATTTCTTTTTTACCTTCTTTTTCCCTTTATTTCTTCATTCCTTGTTTTTTACTTTCTTTCTCTTGCTCTCTTACTCTTCTGTAAATTCTTTCTTCACCCCCACCCCACCCCCGCTCTCAGCATTTCTTTCCTTCTTTCTCTCTCTTCTTTTCTTTTTCTCTCTATCTTTCCTTCTTTCTCTCTCTTCTTCTCTCTTTCCTTTCTCTCTTTCATTCTTCCTTCAACCCAACCATCCTCTGCTAAATCTTATTCTTTTACACAAAATGCCATGTCTTCCAAAACACTAAACCATTCTTTTCTGTTTACCATTCCTGTTTATCATTCTATTGTTTCTCTGCACCCCCACCCCCACAGCCGAGCCATCCCTCACACCTTACCTCTTGCTACTTCCTCTAAAACAGTCACTCACTCGTTTGTTCCTTCATTCACTTATTCTCTTCACTCTTTATTCACTTGCTTCTTCATTCATTCATTTACTAGCTTACACGTTCTCTCACAATTTCACCCCCCTCTTTCTGCCTCCCGCTTTCTCTTTCTCTCTTTCTCCCCTCTCTCTCTCTCTGTATTTCCCACTCTCTTGCTTTCCCTTTTTATTTCATCGTTCTCATTCTATCTTTCTTTCTTCCTACTTAAGTCAGTCTCTTTCATTCCCTCTTTCATTCGTTGTCTCACTCCTTCTCTTCATGTATTTCATCTCTAATTCAATGTCTCTCTTCTCTCTCTATCTCTCTCACTCTGTCTATCTCTTTGTTTCTGTCTCTTTTTCTGCGTGTGTGTGAGAGAGAGAGAGAGAGAGAGAGAGAGAGTATGTGTGCGTGTATGCATGTGTTTGTGTATATGTATCTTTTATTTTTTTATCTTCGTTTCTCTCCTCCCCCTGTTTATTGTTCTCTCTCTTTTACTGTATTCTCTCTTTCAATCTCTCTATCTCTATCGATTTCACTCTCTCTCTCTCCCCCTCTCCCTCTCTCTCTCTCTCTCTCTCTCTCTGTTTCATTCTGCCTCAATCATTATCGTTCTCTCCTCATCCTTTTTCTCTATCTCTCCATTTCCATTCCATTCACTTACTACCATTTCTTTTTCTGTTCCTTTATCATCAACATTTTCTTTCTTTCATTCTTTCTTCTCTTTTTTTCTTCTTTTTTTGTTTGAATATATCTTTCTTTAAAATGTTCCTTTCATTCACAAGCATGTCTGGGATTTCCCTGTATTTTCTCCACACAATAGTATTAGCTTCCCATTCTACAAAATCAGCCACCATTGAAAGGAACATTAAAATATATTGGTCGTTCTTCCGGTGCTGGTGTTAGCACCGGAAGTTAGAATCCAGAGCGATTCACTCATCAGATGCAGTTACACTTCGTCTGTATCTTTATTATTTTATAATGCCCCCCCCTCTTATTATTTGTTTTGTCCTTTCTTTCTTATTTTCTTTCTTCCTTTCTCTTTTTGTTTCCTTCGTTCCTTCCATATAAAGTAGGCGACGCCATAATATACTTAATTTTGTCGACATTCATCAAGTAATAACGAGCTTCTCAGCGCCCGCCCTTCTTTCTGCTCCTGCTCAGCTCTTTGAGATCCAACAACAAAAGCATGCTGTAGTTTTTAAAAGAAATTCGTTCGTTGTCATGGTGATTTATCAAGCCTATAAAAATATACATTCACACACAAAACGTCTACACACTAACACACCTTAATAGACACACACACGCACGCACAATTGCATACACCACATTCACAAACACACGCGCGCGCACACATACACACACGTACACGCACGCACGCACACATGCACACCCGCACACATACCACACGCATTCACACACACCACACACATACACGCACGCCCATACGCACACATAAACGCACACACACATGCACACACGCACACACACACACACGCACACTTAGACACACCACATTCGCAAGCGCGCGCGCACATACACACACGCACTCACACACACCACACATACACACACACACACACCACACGCACACACACACACACACACACACACACACACACACACACACACACACACACACACACAAATTAGCCGTGATGGCAAGCATAACTGTAAATGTCTGAAAATAATCATTTAAAAAGGGAATTGTCCAGGGAGGAGTAGTCAGAAACAGGGATCAGCGCTCGTGAACGATGGTATTCATGGTTCTCTATTAATACCGATTGTTGTGATTATTGCTGTTGTTGTTGTTGTCGTCGTTTCTGTGTGTTGCTGATTAGGGGTAAAGGTGTTTTTCCACTGATCGTTTGGGATGTTGGTAGCGGCGATGTGTTTTAGTGTTTGTGTTGCTGATGTTATCATTATCATTATCGGGAAAGCGACGAGCAGGCAGAATCATTAACGTGCCGGACAAAATACTTAGCACCATTTCGTCCGTCTTTACATTCTAAGTTCAAATTCCGCCGAGGTCGATTTTGCCTTTTATCCTTTCGAGAAGGATACAATACAATACCAGTTACACACTGGGGTCGATGTAATTGACTTACCTCCTCACCCAAAATTTCGAGCGTTGTACCTTTACAAGAAAGAATTATTTTTAAAGCAGCTGGCAGACTCGTTTGGTGCGTCGTACAAAATGTTTAGTAACATTGCTTCCGACACTTCACGTGTTCACTGACAAAATTCTGTGCTGCATCTCAGCACAGAATTTTGTCAGTGAACAGGTCACGGTCTCAAAGCGACGAAAATATTTTGACAAATTAAATTTAAATGTTGAAGTGAATCTAACGGCTTTTGTGTGATATTTTAAATGGCTTATAAACACCTTCCACGCTGCAATTGTATATATATATATATATATATATATATATATATATATATATATATATATATATATATATATATATATATATATATATATATAACAGTTGGATAAAAAAGAAAGGTAGTATACGCTGTTTCCGAAGAAGAGAATAAAAAGTTCTTAGAAATAGAATGAAATAGTTCATTCTTGAGAATGCACTGTTCAGGCGGGTGAGACCATCGAGATGGATTAGCAGTTTGACAAAGGAGGTCAGATACAATAAACACCAGACTTAATAATGAATGAATGAATGAATAGATAAATAATAGGATCAATGTAATCGATTAAACCCGCGCGCAGCAAGCCGGTAGCCCAATAACTGAAAGAATTTTTTAAAAATCCATATGTAGCTCCAGCATGATCGAAATCCAATGAGTGAAACAAGTAACAGAATAAAGGAATACGCGCACACGCACACATATGTATATTCACATACATATACACTCACTCACTATACACACACACGTATATATATGTATATATGCATGTACTCTATATCTGTCTGTCCGTCTGTATGTATGTATGTATGTATGTATGTATGTATGTATGTGTCTGTGTGTATATGTGTGTGTATGTATGTATGTATGTATGCGTCTGTGTGTATATGTGTGTGTATGTATATGTATGTGCATGTGCATGTATGCATGTATGTATATACAACAATAAAAACTACATTACAGCAGGTTTACTAAACGATTCGGTGACTCATAGTTACAGAGGGTCTGGACTTTGGCAGAAGAGCTCCAACAGAAAGAAAAAAAAAGAAAAAAACGGAAACAAATCCGTTATTATCTCCCTTGCTTGTGAAGGATACATAATATTAGTCATAGAATTAATATCACTTCCCTTCGCTGTATCTCTGATCTTATTTTAGCTTTTTAATGCTTCGAAACATTAAATACACTTTCACCTAGTTTAATGGGAACTTTTCTATCACGTGCAGACACACTATATCTATTAGACAGCGAATAGTTAAGTAAACAGGCATTAATGTATATTTATTGGCGAAGATATTAAAAATAACAACAACAACAACAGCAGCAACATTATAGCACAATTAAATTATTCTGAGACACTATTTGCATGATAATTAACAGTTAAGTAGGTGGAAATATTTATGATGAAAAATATTTTAAAGTAAAACAAAGCCAGCTTCATATATGCTGCAAATGTATTCGCTGACGACGGGTCCGCGAGGAAGCCTGTACATGGCACCTTCATGAGCCCTGCTAGAAATAGCAACTAAATATCAATCAAATTGTTCTGCTTTCTTTTATCTTTATCTTTAAAGAAGGGTGGAAGATATATAAAGGATGGTCTACTTCTAAATATGCAATACATGAGGCAGGGCCGAATGGATGGTCAGCGCTGGAACTTCCTCGACGGTAGGTCTGCTTGTCAAGGATGACCCAAGGCCAAACACCACCACCATCACCATTATCATCACTGTCGTCGACATCATCGCCATCATCATCATCATCGTCGTCATCATCATCATCATCATCATCATCATCATCATCATCATCATCATCATCATCACCATTGTTCAGTGAGCAGTATCGTTGAACTCTATGCCGACAAAGAGGCTGCGTGCTTTGATTGGCTGTCATAGATTTAAGTCCGATCAACTGACAGTTATCACTTGCAGCGAATGTCATTTTGGGAAGATGGCCAAAGAAAACAGCAAAGAGACGGGAGTCAAGCTTTCAATGTTTATCTTCAAAATATATTCTCAGACATAGCTTCAATAACGGAATTTATACGTGGTCACTCGATTTACTAGAAATAACAGCCAAATTATGCAGTACTGTCTTAGAAAATCACGTAGCACCACCTTTGAAAAATAGACTGTAATGGTAGAAATGTATTGGATAATGTAGTATTAGATGGGTGGTCATAACAGGAACGCTCTTGTTCATAAAATTTAAGTGATCGATAGATCGACTGGAGATAATGATCAGGGGGTAAGCAGCAACAAAACAATTTTTTAAATTTTAACTTGGAACCCCTCTGATTATAGGATCTACGTGATCGATCTATCAATCGGCTAAATACAGAAGATCTGGGTCTAAACAACAATAATTGGGGGATTTTTGTTTTTGCAGCAGGTCATGTAAATGCCGGATGAAAGAGAGAGAGCACTGTTCTAACGGCAACGTGCCGGGTGAAAAAAAGAAAGAGTTCCGTTTGGGTTCTGTATTTATATGTGTTCAAAAGCTGAAAGTCGGTCTGGAGAACAAAAGACAGTGGATGCGTTTATCTGTGAGTGAACTAAATTTAGCGTATGATATTCAGTAATGAACAGGAGTTTTCTCAGTCGAACGGAGCGTGACAGCTGGTACTCATAAATTTCCAAGTATAAATACCAAAAACCATGGAAGGAAGCTTACAGATAAAACCTAGACGAAGATTTTGATTTCTAGCTAAGAATCCAGGAAACGAACCGTTTCCTCTCTCTATCTATCTGCCTGTCTGTCTATATATCTATCTATGTCTATCTATCTATCTATCTATCTATCTATCTATCTATCTATCTATCTATCTGTCTGTCTGTCTGTCTGTCTGTCTGTCTGCCTGCCTGTCTGTCTGTATGTATGTATGTATGTCTGTCTGTCTGTCTGTATGTATGTATGTATGTATGTATGTATACTATTCCACATATACAAAAGACAGCCATACCAACAATCCGACATACCTCCATCATCAGCTGCCCCACAGATATCATTATGGTTTCGACACCTGGGCAATATATGTACATATATTTAGCGATGTTTGTTTTAGAGACTAATTAATGTACGTAATCATACCGTTTTTTCACTGATTATGTTAATCTTAAACCAAATATTTCATTTTTAAACAGCTTCTCAATGTTCCCTTCACTATGTTATTTTTCATGCAGATGGCGTCGGTAATTTACATTCTTATAAGTTTACGCAGCGATTGGATCATCAATTTTCTTGGTAAGTTATGGTAAGTTCCTGAAAGTCTAGCAGAGCTGGATCCCGAACATCCCGAGAGAATGGGGTGGGGAAATGAAAGAAAAAATATTTCTGTTTATGAACTAATTTTCTTTTACCGCATATTTCATCTCACTTTGTTTCGCTTATGGATTAAATAAGCTTTCTCTCACGTAACTATATTTGGTTCATTTCTCTTTCCTTCCTCCCTCTATCTATCTATCTTTCTAAACCACCGTCCCTCTATCTCTCTTAATTCAATTATACTCTTCCTCCAGGTCTCTTTCCTTCTTTCTTTCTCTTCTTTATGTCGTCTGCTCTTATCTCACTTGCCGCTTTCTTTCAATTATATCTTTTCTCATTGAGGCTTTTTATCTTTTCCTCTTTAGTATTTCTTTATCTTCTTTGTCTTTCTCTCTCCACCTGTTTATCTCCCCCACAAAAATACTCATCTCTCTCTCTCTCTCTCTCTCTCTCTCTCTCTCTCTCTCTCTCTCTCTCTCTCTCTCTCTCTCTCAGTTTATTTGCGTTTGCGTGTATGTGCGTATATTCCTCACTCGATTTGTCTCTATCCTACTTCGTCTTCTCACTCTGCATCTTTCTTCTGTTCACCCGCCCTCTCCATATACCCACACCGCGTCTCCTTACGTCTGTTTCTGCTCATGCGCACACACATGTATGTACCCTCTCCCTGTCCACTCTCTTTTCCATGCTTCCATCTTCTGCTTTTTCTTCACACTTCGTTTTCTTTCACAAACGTCGTTGTCTTCCTTTCTCTCTATTTATACGTGTGCATACTCAAGCGTATCACGTGAATCTGTTACAGCTTTTCCCCTGTCAGTCTGCTATTCTCTCCTCCGCTCTCACCTTTCAACTCACCCCTCCATGTACCCATTTCTTACAAACTGCCTTCAAACATATCGAGAAATACCGCAACCCTGTCGTCGGACGGACAGACGACTTGACAAAACATTGCCGCAAATATTCAGACAAGACAAGAGATTTCAACAGAACACCGACAGATTAAACTAAAGAATTTTACTGACGCAAAATTCGAGAACACGAAGTAAGAAAATAAATAAATTATTATAAAGATTAATTTCTGAATAGGCACATGGCCAAAGTTTTCGTAAAAGAAAATATATATAGGAACAGACATGGCTGTGTGGTTAAGCAATTCACTTGGCAACCACGTGGTTTGGGGTTCAGTCCCACTGCGTGGCACCTTGGGTAAGGCGGCCAATATCTTATTAGTGAATTTGGTGAACGAAATCTACGTGGAAGCCCGTCATGCCCACACACACACACACTTATGTGTATTATCTTGTTTTCAGAGCCTCAGGATTGCAAAAACCGAACTACACACGTCTCTACTGCAATAAACTCTTAGTACTTCGTATCAAATTATATATATATATATATATATATATATATATATATATATATATATATATATATATATATATATATATATATATATATATATATATATATATATATACATATTCTTTTATCCTTTTACTTCTTTCGGGCATTTGACTACGGCCATGCTGGAGCAGCGCCTTTTAGTCGAAATAATCGACCCCAAGACTTATTTTTTGTAAGCCTAGTACTTATTCTATCGATCACTTTGGCCGAACTGCTAGGTTACGGGGAAGTAAAAACACCAACATCGATTGTCAAGCGATGGTGGGAAGTGGGACAAACACAGGCAGAAAGACACACACACACACAAAGATATACATATCTATACGACGGGCTTCTTTCAGTTTCCATCTACCAAATCCACTCACAAGGCTTTGATCGGCCCGAGGCTATAATAGAAGACACTTGCCCATGGTGCCACACAGTGGGACTGAACCCGGAACAAGTCGACTTTGCCTTTCATCCTTTCGGGGTCGATAAATTGAGTACCAGTGCTGGTGTCGATCTAATCGACTAGCCCCCTTCCCCAAAAAAATTTCGGGTTTTGTGCCTAGAGTAGAAAAGAATATTTTTTGAGTACTTTTCGAGGAAATACTTCGCTATGACCAGCTATGATGTACTCTGTGGAGTACGCATGTGTATCGTTACCGAGTACGAAGCATGTGTGTGTATATGTATTTATGCTTATGTATATGCTTATGTATATGCTTATGTATGTACACACACATGCACATGCATATTGTATGTATATATATATATATATATGTATATATATATATATATATATATATATATATATATATATATATATATATATATATATATATATATATATATATATATATATATATATATATATATATATATATATATATATATATATATATATATATATATATATGCGTGCGTAAGTTAGTGTTGGTGAGCGTTAATGTATAAACATGCATTGTACATATATTTATAGTAGTGTATTTGCGATGACGTATATTTACACACACACACACACACACATACACATATATATATATATACATACAAGCATTGTATATATATATATATATGTATATATATATATACATATATATATATCCACATACATACGTACATACATAGATAGATACATACATACATACATACATACATACATACTACATATATATATATATATATATATATATATATATATATATATATAACACCGTAAATAAATTAATTAATTAATAAATCATTCACTTTTCAATAATTAATTTAAGCTTTAGACACAGATTCAATTCATTTCTTGTTCTCTATGATTTCCTGTGTAGGTTCATTCAAACCTGATTGCGTTTCTTTATATTTACCTCATTCTTCTTTTCCGTCTTCCATTCCTATTTTTCAATCAACTTAATCAAGTGTTGTTATATGCTTTATCTATTCTGTCTTTCCTTTTTTTTTTTTTTACTTTTTTTATTACAATATCCTTCCTACGTTGTTTTTTTCTTTTTTTTTCAACACTTTATTTAATATTATCTCAACTACAATTCTTTTCTTTTCACTTCTTTTCATCTTTTAAATAATCTTTTTTTTTACTTCTTTCTCTAATTTCTTTCTCTCTTTTTCTTCTTTTCCTCTCACTTTCTTTTTAAACTGACTTTCATCTAAATATTCAAAATATTATCGGTATAGACTTGGAAAGATAATGAAATGCCAATAATGTTGAAAACCATAAACAGACATAATCCGTTTCTCATCATCATCATCATCATCATCATCATCATCATCATCATCATTATTATTATTATTATTATTATTATTATTATTATTATTATTATTATTATTATTATTGTTGTTGTTGTTGTTGTTGTTGTTACTGTGTTTGTGTAAGTCAGACGTGTTACGTCTCGTTCTCCAAATTCTTGGATTTATCGATTGAAATTAAGTGGAAAATAGTTTTATTTAATGCAGAATTTCTACATAGAAAGGTAATTAATTAATTGTTTGCATCATTTCTTCCTGCTTGGTTAAAAAAAAAAGACAATTAATTTGCGAAGAAAATATTTTTCTTCATTCTTAAACAAACAAAATGTCTTCTCTCGGGCAGAACAGCCCTAAAATCTCAAAATTTTTCCTTACGAATATTGTTATTATTATTATTATTATTATTATTATTATTATTATTATTATTATTATTATTATCATTATTATTATTAAGGTGGCGAGTTGCAGAATCGTCAGCTGGACAAAATGCTAAGCAGCATTTCTTCCGGTTTTACGTTCTGAGTTTAAAATCCACCGCGGGCCATTCTGCTATTCATCTTCTCGGGATTGGTAGAATAAGTACCAGTTGAGTACTGAGTATCCTCTGTGGCGAGGCGCCTATCTGAGCATAGATTATGGCTTAGCGGTTCTCAGGTGCACGACGTGCCAATTGTTGAATGATGAAATGATTGCAGAGCAACGTGAAATAAAATGCTTTGCTCAAGAACACAACGCAATGCTCGGTCTGGGAATCGAAACCGCGATCTCGCAATTGTGAGTGCAACACCCTAACCACTAAGCCGTGTGTGTGTGTGTGTGTGTGTGTGTGTGTGTGTGTGTGTGTGTGTGTGTGTGTGTGTGTGTGTGTGTGTGTGTGTGTGTGTGTGTGTGTGTGTGTGTTATTGTAAGCAATAGAGAAAGATTATTACCAATATTATGGCTAATACGAGAAAGGAAGCGCTGAAAGTTTCTTTTCTTTAAAAAAAAACTATAATATACATTTGGAGAACATGCATACACAGGTGCTCAAGATGACCAAAGATTTTCATGGTCAAGGAAAATATTCAAAGTTAACTGAAATGTATTTTACCATTATTTCTAAAGCCAAACATTTTACTGGATTATATTGTCGAAGAACTGGACACCAATATTTGACTGGTATTTTATTTAATCGACCTTGGGAGGATAGGAAACAAAGTTAGTTTGTGTGCGATTTGAACACAAAATTTAAAGGAGCATTACTAAACACCGCAAGGCATTGTGTGCTGAAGCTACACTGATTCTACCATTCTATAGAATTGAGAACCGGATGGAAGATTTTGTTGTTGTCAATAAAGAATTCGTTTGTTCGGTTTAGTGAGGTTTCTATTGAAAGTATAAGCATTTCTAATTAGATCTTTTATGCTCACTGTATGAAATATGTTAACACTAACTTAACAATCTTTTGGACTGTTTATTCTGGAGCTGCTGTTGTTGGAATTACCAAAATCACATTCTAACACCCTGGACAATGTCCAAAAACGAATTTCTGCAGCTAATCAATATTTGATTAGGACCATCCATCTCTTAAGAAATGTTTAGAATTGTGTGTTTGGGTCGATAACACAGCGTTCCTTGTTCCACAGAGCTGCTCTCGTTTTCAAGAAGTTTATATATTTTTCGCCTAACATTCACCATATCGTCTTCCGTCAGATTTGATTAAAACAAACAAACACAGAAGTTGTGTTTCTCAGCTTCACCAGAACATATCTCTCTTCCAAATATCACTGTTGTTGTAGTTGCTGCTGCTGCTGCTACTACTGCTGCTACTACTATTACTACTACTATTGCTCTGCTGCTAATGTTGCTGCTGTTGTTGTTTAACCCTTGGTTAGCACTGATCGAACTTGCTTATAATTAAATTATTCCAGCCGTGACTATCCTTGCTTTTTATTCTTAAACAAAGAGTATCCAGGATAATCAATCATTCAATGTATCTTTTTTTTTTAAAAAAAAGAGAGTATGGTGTGATTTGAGGAAGATTTGGCTTCTATTTAGAAATTGTTGTGTAACCTGGCTGAATTTCAACATCTTAAGTGTCTTGTGAAAAATGGGTTGTCAAATATGATCTGCGGAAAATGGGCAACAGAAAATGGGATATGGAATATGTTTTAAGATACACAACGAGAAAGATTAGCGAAAGTTGAATAGTAAAAGATGGATTGAAGATAATACGTTACCATGGAGGAAGGGTTGTGTAAGTTAATTATTCTCGTTGTAGAAGTTGTATACTTTTTTAATAAATGTGTTGCTTTATTATCACTTGAAAATGTCAAAAGTATTCACGTTTAGTAGGTAAAAATTACTGTTTACACACTAAAGTTTAAACATCGCAAAAAAAAGAAAAGGAAATCTCCTTTAATTAAATCAACCATACGAAAGGAATCTAGGAAGAAAAACCGCGAGGAAAAGTGATTACGAGAAAACACTTTGCGACGGTTTTGTAATAAAAGATACATCTAGATATTTAGATAACATTAGAAAATAGCTATGGCAACAATTGCATATATAAATATACATACATAAACATTCACACATGCATACATACATACATACATACAGACAGACAGACAGACATACATACGTACATATCTACATACATACGTACATATCTACATACATATGTGTGTGTGCGCGTAAAGAGAGAGAGAAACATATATACATATATCTATATATATATATAAATGTTTATATATATATGTTATATTATTTTATATTATATTATATTATATCCCATTATACTATATTATACTATATCGCACACAAAGAAAGTGACGACTGTACTACATTAACTTATGCTACAAATGAAAAGTATATCAGGATAATGAAAAACCATTTTGAAAACAGACACGTGCACGCAGCACGTGCTAACCAGTGGCACGTGATTATTCTGTAGAGTAACCCACATGGGACGCAACATAAGAATTCGAAATCTATTTATTCCAGACAAATTTTAGAAAAATGTTACAGAGGTTTAAAGATTGATAATTTTTACTGAATCAGAAAACAGGATTTGAAAGCAAGCATTTCCTGCGTGACAGCTATGTATAATAAAATGAAAGGAAACAACGTTGCAGTGACGAAGTTTTAAACGAAATGAAAGCAATCACATGCCAT
>NC_142942.1:56657925-56660425 GCF_046866305.1 Octopus bimaculoides
CACACGTATACATAACAGAAATGTTTGTTTATGCAATGTACTTATACATAACATCATCATCAGTCACCATCAAAGTCGTCATCATCATCATCATCAACATCATCATTCACTGCGTTTTTTAATACTTTTGTTGTTATTGTTGCCGGTGTCTTCGCTATTCTTCTTCTTCTTCTTCTTCTTCTTCTTCTTCTTCTTCTTCTTCTTCTTCTTCTTTCCTCTTCTTACCACCACGACCACCACCACTACTACTACTACCACCACCACCATTACTACTACTACTACTACTACTACTACTACTACTACTACTACCACCACTACTTTGTTCTGCTTCTTCCTCGTTAATCACCTGCCGTCTTCTCCCTCCCTCCCTCTCCCTCCCTCTCCCCCCCCCCCCTCTCCCCCCCCCTCCCCCCTCTCCCCCCCCTCCCCTCTCTCTCCCCCTCCCCCTCTCTCTCCCCCTCCCCCTCTCTCTCTCGCTCTCTCTCGCTCACCATGGACTGTTTCGGCTATTTACAAGGTTCGAGGTCAAATTGGTATTTACCGGTCGACCGAGGGATTATTACAAAAAGAGAATGAAATAATGGACGAAGAAGATATTAGCTCCTGCTCGGACCCAATACTGGGGCCCCGGAAGGCATACAAACAACAATGGCGGGCAGTTTGGTAGGGAGTGTGGGTGTCTGGTCTGCAGAGTGTGTGTGTGTGTGTGTGTGTGTGTGTGGAGATCAGAGAGAACGGTATCGGAATAGTCATCCGAAGTGAAGGAGATGGTGGTGGCGGTGGTAGCGGTGGTTGGCGGGGAGGCGGGGGTTAGAAAATAAATGTTTCTCTGTAAGAAGGGTATATACAGAACATAAAAGAAAACTTCCTGTAATTATTGAGAAGAGGAATGACGGACGATGATGATGATGATGATGATGATGATGATGATAACAATAACAATAATAAATAAAATAAAAATAAATCAAAGTAATTCGTCAGTATATTACTGAATTGATGGTAAAGACGGAATGAATTGAGTATATATATATATATATATATATATATATATATATATATATATATATATATATACATATATATATATACACACATATGCGCGTGTGTGTTTGTGTGTGTATGTGTGTGTGTGGACACGCGTACGTGGACACGTGTGTATACATACGTACATACATACATATATGCATATATATAATAATATAAACAATATATATATATATGCATATGTGGGCACAGGACGTCACGAAACGTGTACAACAAAAAAAATACAAAAGTGGCAAATAAATGAAACCATGATCACTTTCACCTTCGCTAAGATGGAGGTGTTGTCTCCAGTTGTGTTTGTCTGTGAACAAGATATCTTATGAACTGCTGGATAGATTCGGATGAAACTTTCAGGGATGTTTGGCCTTGTGACTGGCACGAACTGATTAGATTTTGGGATCGATCCGCTATCGGACAAGGATTCTGGATTATCATTCCTGTTTTTTTACTTAAATTTTGAGAGGAGTCGGGCTCATTTTTAGTATCCACGTTTGTGAGAGCATTGGAGTTTATTTCAGATATTCTCATTTTAAAAATCATCTCTGTCTAATCGTTGAGAAGACGTTGGTGTTGCCTTGGTGGAGGTTTGCGCCCTCTGAGTGCTCCTGTTATTATTATTTTGGTTTGATTCAGGTTCGGTCTTATTCCTGGTAGGAATTATGTAGATAGCGGGTTACAGGTATTATTATTATTATTATTATTATTATTATTATTATTATTATATAAAGCTCAAGATGTTCATTTTCTTCAATATTACACTCAAAATAAAAAAAAAGAAAATATTCATTATTTCGTCATTAATTTCTTTCATAATTTTTTTTTTAATAAAACACTCTTTTTGTTTGTTTTGTTTGCTTCCATTAAATTCTTTGAAAAACAACTTTTCCATTTCCACAGTTCCCTTCATGTCTTACATTATCAATGATACTCAGTTGCCATGGCAATTAAAAAGGGTTGCCATGGCAGCAAACAGCTTCGACTTCCGCTTTTGAGGACACAGGGCTCATTTCATTGGTTATAAATATATAACTGTTGATGCTTCTATCTTGTTTATTATTAATTATAAGAAAAGAAAAAAAATGAATGCGATATCAGTGAGAAAGTTTTGAAAACAATCCATAAGAACTGAAAAATCTTCAAATGGTTGGAAGAAAACGAAAACGATCCCTTGTTGCCTTCGTCGAACAGAAGCACATTTTTGTTTGGTCCATGAACTTTCGAGTTTCCAGTTGATGTTTTATGTATGCTAACCAGGTAGCTTTCAACTGAATATATTTTGTATAATTAATTATTCGTATAATTATTTATTATAATCCCCATTAACTGAAATATATTGTTTTGTTGTTTTAGTAAACGTGTCTGAACGTAATTTTATTGTGTTCCGGTTTTCGTGTTATATACATTCTATTCTTCGAATAACCGGTATTTACTCGGCATCTGACACGAATAGAGCTAC
>NC_142942.1:56665425-56697925 GCF_046866305.1 Octopus bimaculoides
AACAACGTCGAAGGTTATACATTTGTAGAACGACGAAGATATCATTTGCATATATAATTAGGCATTTTAAATGATCAGTTTACCAATTGAGATTATGCGTAACATAGAAACTAAACCGGAAATGCAGATCGCTTCTCCGACCCTCCTTTACACTGCATCACAAATGGTGGTAATTCTAGTTATCTAATAAGGAACGGTCATGTTTAGAAAGCACCCTTCATAAGCAAATACATCTCTACCAACTACATAATATCGTAAATTGGATTGATGGTGCAAACAGGGTTTATGATATGATGGTGTTGGAGGTGGTGCCGATGCTGGTGGAGATCGTAATGGTAACGATGGTGGTAATTGGCGGCTACATTTCGTTTCGTTGTAATTCTGGAGATGTTTGCGATGTCGCTGTAGTTTGGCTTTCTCTCTCTCTCTCTCTCTCTCTCTCTCTCTCAATCAATAGCCGGGCGCCAATTTTTGATCAATGTCTGTATGATGGAATTCACAACCACTCATTCAGTTGGTACTTAGAAAGAGTAGAAATAAGAAGAAAAAAATATTTTAAAAAAAAGCTGAATAAAACCAACAAATATATAAGTAAATAAATTTTAAAAAATTGGGAGAAATCTCTTTAATACATGTAAATGGTCGCAAGAAACTTTTATGGTTCGCCACAATTCAATATTTCCACAGCTTCTAACAAACAACGTTTAGCTTTGATAGTAACCGATATGCCGTTTTATGAACTACGTTAAACAACTAAAGTATCAGACATTAAATTAAGACTGTTTGCGATTGTGTTATATAATTAATTATTTTATAGAAACTATTTGTTCTTTCTTGCAGCCGTTTCGGTTCGGTTCATTCATTTATATCATATCGAATCAGCTTTTTGTGAGAAAGTTTATAGAATTAGTTTAAACATACAGCACCAGAGGGGGTATTTCTAGTATGGCCTAGACCAATGCAAACTGAATGATTTGTCAAAACCACAGTTCGGCCCCAATGACGTGGTATCCTGCCTAATCCGTTAAGTGTTGTACCCGGTTCGGATTTCTTCAAACACTACGTTTTTCATTTATTGTTTATTGTCATATAAATATGAACAACCGTACCCAGCCTTACTCGGGTTTATTAATTCTTAAAATAAATAGAATCACAGTAATTCATTATATTTTAGAAAAATTGCTTTGAAAAAGATTTCTGTCAGTCTTGAGTTCGTCTGAGAATATTAATTCATTCAGAAACCTTTTATTCAAGACAATCAGAAGATGGTTCAAATTGAATTTCATGAAAAAAGAAAAAAAAAAATTGCTAAAATTAATAAAAAAAATAAAGTCAGCTTCGACCAAACTTGAACTCAGAATATAACTAAAATACTGCAAGACATTTTGCCCGACACTCAACCTATTCAACAACACATCGTCCTTATTGTCAGATTTTTCTTCGTAATTTTTTCTTCAGTTCATTTTTTTTTTAATAGAATTTAAAATGAAATTTTTATCTTAAATTTTTCTTTATTGTTTTCTTGTAAAACATTTCTTTTTCAAAATACTACATTAATTTACATAATTACTTCCAAATAATTTATTTTCCTGGTCAGTAATCTTTCCAGTATCTTTTACAAGACATGTTACCGGGGAGCCCTACCAGTTCGGGATAAGCTCACTAGACACAATCATCCTGGCCCCTCGGCCTGTCCAAGATGCGGGTGGGACGTGGAAACCGTCCCGCACCCTATTGTTCACTGTCCGAGTGTGTCAGAAGTGTGGGCTTATGCAGAACACCTGTTGTCAGATGTGAGGGGAGTACAGCTATCGTCTGAGTCAATTTAAAAAAATTGACCCACCGGATTTCCTTACGGAAGAAGGTAAGAATTGTTTTCTCGTGGTAGTAGCAATCGCAAAAGAGGTGATTTGGAAGTCGAGAGTGAAAGAAATAATGACAGGTAGCTTCGTTTCCGGCCTCGCGTTGGTGAATGTCTTCACTTTTCACCTGAAAAGAAAAGTGGGGTTAAAGAAGAGATGCCTGTAGGCGAGAATGTACAAAGATAGATGGATACGTGTAGCACGAATGTTGGGTATGAAAGACTCTACATGAACACGCTATAAAGATGACCAGAAGGTGTCGGTAGAGAAGCAGGGCTCGTGGGGTCGGAGCCTGTTTTAATATCTCATTTCTGTTTTTATTGTTTTGTAATTGTCTTTCGATTATCATTCGATTTTCATATTTGATTATTTAATTTTATAACAATCCTTATGTGTCTGACCCCAATCAGGCTGTATCGTCCCCTCTGTATGTCCCCTTGTGGGAAATAAAGTAATAATCTTTTACAAGACTTTGCTGTTTACAGTGTTTTCGTTCTTTCTATAAAAAAAAGAAAAAAATCTCAGAATATTGTTTGTGTTGTATTGAAAGATCACAGCTCCAGTAGAATGTCGCAGGAAAAATCGCAAGAGAGATTCTCCGATCCGAAACAATCGGACAGTCCAACGAAGATTATGAGGCCGAAACTTCGAAGTCACTATTACTCTTCTTGTAAAAGCGTACATAATAGATATGTACTTTTCAGTAATTCTTCAGTCGAATGTTAAATTGTTTTATAACTCGACAAAAGAGAAAATTAATCTGCATCTAATGCGTTGGAGAGAGAGAGAGAGAGAGAGAGAGAGAGAGAGAGAGAGAGAGAGAGAGAGAGAGAGAAACGGTTGACAACTGCCTGTATGTGTAAGCACACTTCTGTGTAGGTGTGTGTGTGAGCATGTGAGTGTATGGGTGTGCGTGTGTGTTCATCTGTATGAAGACGGTGATTGTTGCGATGTTTCTTTGTTTTACTGAATATATTTATGGTAGAGAGACATAAACAGAATAAGATATCAGCTACAATCTTCTTCGGTGTATTTTAGAGAATTCCATTGGTAGGGTGTTGAGAGACAGAGACCAGGCACAGACATGGTGGGTATATAGTAGAGCCAGGAGTGTTAATTTAAGCCAAATTCTCATTCCCCCACCCACCTACCCCAACAGTAAAAAAAAAACAAACGGACACATAAAACATAAATGAAAAGAATAATACACCAGGAACTTAACATTAAAAGAATCTTTAAAAATCTTTTAGTTTTAGATTATTTCTTAACCAACATTAAAAAAATATGACGTCTGCTCATATGAGTAAAACCGCTCTGGGATTAGTTCAGATTAGAATGGATTAAATGGGATTAAGTTTAAGTGGTTTGGGAAATCTGGTACCTGAAATTGCCAAATACTTTCGATGAGGTTTTTGGAGAATTATTTTGACTGTGGTTTCCGCAAGTTTTGGTTGTCTTACCACAAGAAATATGAAATTCCTAACAGCCGAATATAAGACAGCGGTTGGAAACTCCAAAGTAATTAATCTTTTAATTCTTGCAATATACTATAAACTGTGATGAGTTTTTATATACAAGAGAGGATTAGAGAAATGGTAAGATATATTATGGTGTAAAAATTGTTGGATCCTAGAAAACTATGATTATTTGATTTGGTTTGGTATTTCACGAGTTCAAATTTTGCTTCCTGATTGACATAAGACGTCAATACTTTATATTTATTATTGCTCCAACACGGCCGCAGTCAAATGACTGAAACAAGTAAAAGAATATATATATATATATATATATATATATATATATATATATATATATATTATTTTTATATTCATTAAGGTGGTGAGATGACAGAACTGTTGGCAGGCCGGACAAAAAGCTAAGCGGCATTTCGTCCGTCTTCACGTTCTGAGTTCATATGCCGTCGAGATCGAGTTTGCGTTTGAGCATTGGGGGTCGATGTCCTTTCCACCAAAATTTCAGGCCTTGTGCCCAAAGCAGAAGGGATTATTTTAATTCTTAGCATGCCGGATAATTCAGTGAGGGTCAAACGGAAGAAGGGGAATAACTGGCACAAGTAAAATGCATACAAAGGTGGAATGGTACTCTTTGTCAGTCACGACAGTTACTTCAGAAATAGTGAGCGTAATATTAAAAAATGCGGATGAGACCGAGTCACAACTTAAACTAGCATATTACATATCCGCCTGACGAAATACAATGGTGATAGTAAAAGATATATCTGATGACATATAAACCATCGTGACTTTGTCAGAAAGTACGAGCAGGTCATAATCACCGAAGTAAGCATTATTTTCACTTAAGCAGGCTGGAGCCAATTGAAATGAAGAGTCTTGCTCAAGGACTCGGTGGGTCGCCTGGCACAGGAAATCCAACCGACGACCTTTTGAAGGTGAACACAATATCGTTTGGGGGAAGATGGGGGTGACATGATAAAACTCTGTTGCTTCTCGTGAAGCAGAGTTGAGGTATTTCCTTTTTCCCTCGCTGTTCGACAAGCTATTGAGATACTGATGCATTTCCATAGTCGCGCTTCTTTGCCAGACAGGCTTTCTCCACCAGGTAACTCCTATCAGAGACAACACTTGTTTGAGGTAGATTCGGCGAAAGAAGAAAGCACAAGAGACACTTATGCTGCTTCGCATTTCAAATTCTCCATTCATTCTCCTTTCTCATTTTCTTCCTTGTTTAATTTCTTTGAAAAGTTGATTTTCGAAGATTGAATTAGTATATGGTTTCAAAACAGGTTCTTTTGCTTTTGTGTTCAAAGGGGGCATATTCAATGTTACCCCCCTTCTTGCTTTTAGCTTTTATTGGTTTTCTAGTCGAGAAACCCAGGCTGAAAATTATCGTAAATATTAAAATTCTGGAAAATATGTGTTAAACAGAAATTCTTTTTTTTTAATTTCTTTATTGCCCACAAGGGGCTAAACATAGAGGGGACAAACAAGGACAGACAAAGAGACTAAGTCGATTACATCAACCACAGTGCGTAACTGGTGCTTATTTAATCGACCCCGAAACGATGAAAGGCAAAATCGACCTCGGCGGAATTTGAACTCAGAGCGTAACGGCAGACGTTTAACTTGTGACTCGGTATCATCCGCATTTTTTAAATATTACGCTCAGTATCTCCATAGCAACTGCTTTGACTAACAAAGAATACCATTCCACCTTTGCATTTTACTTGTGCCAGTTATTTCCCTTCTGTTTCGCTCTCACTGGATTTTACCGCTTCAGACCGTTCGTTATTTGCCTGAAAGTTCGAACAGTCTAATTTGGGAAACGTAACGACGACACTTTCAAAATTTGTTGTGTAAGTATTTTGAGAACACTTCACTGTGCTTTATTCACTAATTTTTGTTCCATTTTTCAGAAGATAATTTCTTTCATGACATTTTTATCTGTTACTCATATTAAATACGTTTTTTTTTTGTTGTTGTTTTTTCTTTAGATGTCAAAAATTGTTAAGTTTATATTTTCTATACACCAATACAACTAGCAAAACGTTGTATCTTCATTTGCTGCTACAAGTTTCCATCATGGCTTTTCAATATTTCTTTATTTCTGTAAGTGTCAGTTAGCTATTGCAATACATATTTGTGACTGTTCTGTATTTGACGGCATATAAAACACTTCTTTTTACTAAAATAGTAACTTAAAAAAAAAAAACACCTTGAGGTCCTACAGGCGAAGTTGCATTAAATAATACATTCTTTAATGCGCTAAAAATTCTTTTCTTCTTAACCCTCTCAGGCCTGGGCCTCTGTGTCTAACTTCACCCGCAACTTGGTCTCCTGAGCAAAATAAATAGTTCACATATACAGCTCAAGAGTAACAATAGCTGACAAACTAATCGACAGAATTGGTTGCATCTTCTGTTCCTGCGTGTGTTGTTCATTACCAGGAATCGAGCAAAGATGTCGTTTCAACTATTTCCACTAAAGCGGGAACACGGCGTGACAGGGCTTTATTTGCCTATAATGGCATACATAGATATAAAACAAGGAGGACAAACAACGGACATTCTTACAGGGGAGTGGGGGTCCATGTTGTGATTACAAATATGAAGATCAAGGTGAAAAAACGTTATGAGTTAAAAATTTAAATGAATATATAGTTATAAGTTTTAATTTATAATTTTTACTCCGATTTCTATTTCAACCCATCAGTTTCGATCCATTCGTTACCCCACCCTTTTTTTCCCTCCTCCTTTTCTGTTTTGATCAGCTACACCAGCACGGCCCCATACATACTCAACTTTCTTACCACATTTTTCCATCATTTCTCCTACATGCTGTGAGGCAGGTACTTTCTCTCCAGACGGATCTTCCTCACGAGGTGGAAGTTGAACCACCTTACCAACCCCTATCCGGAGATAAACTACTAAAGCTGAGGTTCACCTGATAGGTCGGTGCGTCTTTTATACCTTGAAATACGGGATATCTGTTCGTGTTGTTGACGAACTAATCAAAAATATTTTAAACGAAAAGCTTCAAAATCATATATGTTCTTACTCAGTATTTACAATTAAATATTTAAATATAGTTTATTTCAGTCAGTACACCCCTATTTGTTTGAAATGAGTTTTAAAATAACCGTGTCACAATGCAACTTCAAATTTTCCCGTTCTCTTAGTGGAGTTGATCCACAGTTGTTGGCATTGACCGTTGTTGAAGTCATTTTCCCCTGTCAAAATTACATAAATCCTATTCGAAATCCACCGAGCCTTACACGTGTTAGGGTTTCTTTTTCTAATTGTATTCACATTTGTTTCAAATTCAAAGTCGCTACTATTAAATTAGAAGCGAATTCCCTTTTCAAAAATGGTACAACTAATTCCTTTTAAATATTTCCGTATTTCTTTACGTGTCATTGGTCTGTGAATACGTCTGACATTAAAGTTTGAGCGGTGAACTCCCGATCGTTAGGTCATGAGTTCGATTCTCGGACCAGTAGGGTTTTGTGTCGTTGAGTAAGGCATTTTATTTTACATCGCCTCAGTCCACTCAGCTGAAAATGGATAACAGAAACAGCCGGAGAATTAACCCTGTAATTACTAAAAGATTTATGCCCAAATTTGAAACGGTTCCATTGCTTCTGGGATGGAGAAAAGCTGTTTCTGACAGAATGAGAAACGGCCGGAACGGAATGAGACAGATGGGCGCAGCACTTTGGATGCTGATATGGCATGGCTGACTGGGCATTCAAGCTGCTTTAGCGCTGCAGGCAAGCGCGCGAGCGCAGAAATGTACACAATATAGAATGAGAGAGATTATAGTTTAATTGACGATTGACATAAGCATTTTCCTTCTCAAACGCATAAGAGAAATATGTTCACAGAGAGAGAGAGAGAGAGAGATTAAAAAGCTGGATGTCCCATAAACCAGCGTCAAACCAACGGCACCAAATAGGCGGGGCCAGGACGGCTATGGCAACACGTTTCATAAGTGAGAAAGAGAGGAATGTGATTTAATATTGGTTTTAAATTTTGGCACAAGGCCAGCAATTTATGGGGAGGAGGCATAACGATTACATCGACCCCAGTGCGTATCTGGTACTTATTTTATATACTCCTAAAGGATGAAAGCTAAAGTCGACCTCGACAGAATTCGAGGTCGAACGTAGAGACAGACGAAATGCTGCTAGGCATTTCGCTCTGCGTGTTACCGATTCTGCCAGGTCGCTGCCTTAAGAGATGGGATTTAATATTGATTCCAAGTTTTGGTACAACGCCAGTAAGCTCGCGCGTGGAGATAGGTATTTACTTGATCCGGTTTTTACTTTATCCATCACGAAAAAGATGAGAGGCAAAGTGGACCTCAACGGAATTTGAACACGAAATGTGATTTAATATTGTGTGCTATTTTATCGACGTTCTACCGGTTCTACTATCTCAAGAAAAATAATCCATTGACTTGTATGCAACCCAAGATCGAAACCTTCACCAATGTCTTCAACGCGTCCTTCATTTCCTCAGTAAAAAAAAAATATTACATACGATTCTACGTTTCTTTAAAATAGTTATGTTTAATCGTGTTTCGTTTTCAATTAAATGTTTTTTGCAGGTGTGTTTACACATGTATGTTTGTAAATGTATGAGTGTGTGTGTGTGTGTGTGTGTGTGTTAATTTTTGTATTTGCATTAATGTGTGTGTATATATGCGTAATTGTATTTGTGTGCATAGACAAGTGCGCGTGAATGTATTTCCTTGCAAGTTATACGTCTCTCTCTGTGATTTTATTCCATATGGCATTTTATAAACACACACACACACGTGTGTAAGTGTATATATATATATATATATATATATATATATATATAATGCGACGGAGTCAGAGGCGGTCTGAGAATCTATATACTAGCAAACAATTTATTCATATATTTCTTCTGCCTATAAACGAATATTTTTAGACGCTGTAAGCAATAATGATAATAATAATAATAATAAGTGAAATTAAAATGAAATAAATAAAATAAAAATCCATGCCAAAAAAATAAATCGAAAAACTATAAAGGTAAAATAGAAAAAAAAATATGCCGCAGTCTTAGACATTTATTGTAACACCTCGCCGCAGGAATTGGTTCATCCCTAAAGGACCCTAAAATAGCTATTTATGGAGATATTTACCAAAATGTTTACCATGTCTTGTATTTTTGTCCTCTTTATTGCTATATTTTATTCATCTAATAATTCTACATAACTACTTTTCTGTTGGCCATATTCCGATAGATTATGATTATCATTATTATTAATATCATCATCGCCATTATTTTGCTCTGAAGACCGTACGCATCCTAACCACACACAAACACACACACACACACACACACACATATTTATGCACATATATATATATATATTGATTTCTGACAACAATAATGAGTTAATTGGCGAGAAATGGTTGAAGAAAGGCGAGGATTCCTCCTTTCCCTTATCTACGTGGTGCTAAAATTTATTTACCAATTTTCGGTTTCTACATTTAGCAACTTGGGATGGGGAAATTGTGAACATTGATATTTAGACTATTGTTGTTTAACCCCAGGTCAGCCTTGATCCAGTAGAGCCATGATCGAAGGCATTCTCCTCTTTTTTTTGTTTTTGGTTTGTATTCTGTTTTGCTTTTGTCTGAAAATCTCCCTACTTCATTCCTTATGTTTTTAAGGCGGTACAAAATGGCGATTTGAGAGAGAATTCGCTACTAATTTTAGCAGCATGAATGACCCTGTAGACGCTCCATCCTTGTCTTCCCGATAAAAGGATAAAGACCCGCTTCGGTCATGAATGCACTCAGAAAGTTACCCTCCGAGGCAGAAGTCCAAGCAAGATTGTTTATGGAAGACCAGCAGTCATCCATGCATACCAGTCCCCCCCTGTCCACACCACTGACCGATGTTATCCAAGGGAAAGGCAAAGGGGCCGATACAGCTTGGCACCAGTGACTTCGCAACTCATTTCTGCAGCTGAGTGAACTGGAGCATCGTGAAAGTAAAGTGTCTTGCTCAAGGACACAGTGAACAGCCCAATTTCCAAAAGTATTAATAGAAGTGAATCGTTTATAACCAGGAATCGAAACCGGTCTTTTGTGCACTCCATTATTCTGAGAGCACTCAAAATGCGGGCTTTACTTACTGCCCGCGTTTACGTTCTGTGTTCAAAGCGCAACACAGTATAAACTCTCTTGCGCATTTCGTCCTTCTTCTTGAGGGCATTAAATTATTTCAAATTTAGGTACAGGGCCAGCAGTTTCTTTAGAAGATGAGGTGTCGGTTACATTAAACTCAGTACTTGACTGGTACTTGTTTTTATTGACTCCGAAAGGCAAAATCGACCTCGACGAAATTTGAACTCGGATCATGAAGACGGACGAAACGCCGCTTAGTATTTTGTCCGGTGCGCTAACGATTCTACCAGCTCTCGCCGCCTTTGAAGGCGATAAAGTGAATACCAGTCAAGTACTAAAGTTGATGTAATCGACTCTTCCCTCCGAGTCTGTGGCATTGTGCCGATGTAAAATTTAAAAAATAGACAAAAATCAATATTTGGGGAAAAATTAATATCTTATATAGAAACAAAACTTGTATTTCACAAAAACTGAAGCAGAAAAAAACCCCCTCTTTTCTCCCTTCTATACCACTGCAAGAAATGCTTCATTCTTATACTCAGCAGCAATTCTAATAAACCCAGCAACCAACATGGGAATTGTTATGAATCATTTTGGTAAGTGGAGCGTGATTAAATTCTTTAATAGATTCATGTGCGTCGGAAACAAGTTCAATTTCCGTTCATTCCGTTGAAACTCGATGATCAACAATGTCCAATTCGGTTGACGCATTGAAATAGAAATTGAAAAACAAACTAGTGAAAGAACATTTATCCATTACCGATATAAATAAATAATGAAACAAGCGATTGTTTCCCGGTCATTCAAGAGAAGTTGCAGCATTAGGGTTTCGTCTCAACGACAAACTGACCAATCAGCTGTCTGGATGTGAGTCACAACAAATGTATTCTGGTCGCGACACCTGTCAGAGACGTTGTTACGAATTATTCATTCTAACACTGTTCTCAGCTTTTCAGAATGTTTTCTAGTTCCACAAACAACAGACACGCCACATTTTCTTAGTTTCTCGTTGTTTGCATAGGACTTCAGAAATAATGGCACGGTTTAATATAGACACGAAATAGCAGCAGATACCGATGGGATTTAGTCGTTAGTTATGTTTGAGAGAAAGTTTCAATGACTGAAAATACAAAACTGTTTAGAAATTGAGCTTCGATATATAACTTGACGTTTAAGATAAAAATAAAAGATGGCCGCACATGAATAACAGCGCGCAGTATAATAAGAGTTTGCTACCTTAACTGGATAATATATTATGTTGTATAAGCCCTAATCGAACAAAGATATGTTCAACCGTAGTCCACCTGTGCCCATCCTATTTATTTTATCATCAGATAACAGTCCACTCAACTGGCAAAAAATAAGCTGTACTTGTAATTTACAATGGACCAGCCTTGTTTCATTCGAAGTTACGCTGAATCTCCCGGAGAACTACGTTAAGGGTACGCGTGCCTGTGGAGTGCGAAAGAGATGTGCAAGGACAAAATTCCTGAAAATGGTGACTATGCGCACAGTAAGACCATCATGATACTAGTTGTAGTTACATTTAGGTGCTGGAAAAAAACTCCAAATCCAACGCCGCCTCTTGTCTTGCAAGTATGACTGCGTGACAGAGGAACGAAAGATTTCGAGATACGTATCAGGCAGTCTCGTTGTCGTGGCTGGAATACCGTACACATCTGCGACAATGAAATCCGCCATTTCTGTTGTTTCAGGTAACCGAAGAAATTGTAGAAGAAGCGGGAACATTTGCGGTTTTGTGATCCCAGCCCACTCTCATCTACGTAGTGCACTGTATAGCTAATTATAGTTTCCGTTGATTACTAATGACTGAAACTGCCTGGAATTATAGACGAGTGTCTTTCAATGGGATGCTTGGTGTATCACACACTTGTAGCAATGAAATACTGCCGATTCCGTAGCATGGGTCAGACGGAAAGTTTAGCATAGAGAGAAGCAATTGTGATTCTCTGGTCCCCGTGGGTACGTTGCATCCCCCGTCCGAATCGGTGTCTTCACTGGTCACCATAGGAGTGATACGGTAGCTTTACTCTACTTCCTC
This sequence comes from Octopus bimaculoides, assembly GCF_046866305.1. NCBI lineage: Eukaryota > Metazoa > Mollusca > Cephalopoda > Octopoda > Octopodidae > Octopus > Octopus bimaculoides. Next base: position 56,676,994 of record NC_142942.1, read on the forward strand.
TTCGCCCATCTCTATCCCTTCTCTATTTTATTTTCCTATATTTTGGAAACTGCAAGGTTATCAAATTTCTTGAATAAACTATCATATATGCATTGTGTGTGTGTGTGTGTGTGCGTGTGCGTGTGCGTGTGCGCGCGCGCGCGTACGCGGATGAATAGTAGAAAATGTATTGAACGACATTCTTTATTCAAAATCCCTACAATTGTTTCCATACATCATTACATCCACAGAACGTTGATAAGATGATATAGTTAACATATTGCGTAATCAACATCCTCCATGAAAAAGTCTACGATGTGTTTCTTCGGGTGATTATTTTAAAGAAGCTCTTCGTTAGATCATACAGCCTTTTCACTTTGTATGAGAATGAAGACCCAGAGCAGTGTGTTATATATGTGTATGCATATCAGTGATGTTTCGTGTGTGACTGCAAAGAATGCAATGTACGGGGAAGATACATAAATGATTACAAATAGCAAATCAGATTTTCATATAAATCTTTCGTTTTTATGAGAGACAACTGAAAAGCGGGTACATGCATTCTATAGGTATTTTACTTCAACGGTGTAGATGTGTGTGTGTGTGTAATTTACTTAAACACACACGCACACACGTATAGTCTTTTTTGTAAGTATATATATATATATATATATATATAATGTGTGTGTGTGTATATATAGACACATTTCCAGCAGCATCGTCATCAATTCCACTCTTTTATCTCATCTTCCTTCTGTCATCTTCCTCTTCTTTCTTTCTTCCCAATTATTATTCTTTGTTTCAATGATGGAGAACGGGGGAGGGAAGAAAGTGATGCGGCATAGTGGTAAGTTCTTCGAAATTATCTTGTCTATCTTCTCCCTCTCCTACCTCCCACTCTGGCTCTATCATCAAATTTCTCTCTCTCACTCTTTCAGCTGTTAACTCAACTTCCTCTCACTTTACTCTTTAATCCGGCAATTTAATCCGTCTTTACCATCTTTCCCAATTCCCGTCAATGTTAAAGCTGCCTCACTAATCCTCTCACGTTCCAGTCGTTTGTTTAGCCATACTTCTTTGCTTTTAATCACTTCTTCTCCGCTTTTCACACAAGACACCCCCTCCCCCAACGCGCGCGCACACACACACACACACACACACACACAAATCTAACTACCACATACTTCGCCCCCTATCTTACATTTTCACCGCTTTTTCGTCTAGATTTATTATACTCTCACTGTTTATCTAACTTTCTATGAGCCTCTCTCTCTCTCTCTTTATTTCTCTCTCTCTCTCTTTATTTCTCTCTCTCTCTTTATTTTGTCTCTCTCTCTCTCTTTATTTTGTCTCTCTCTCTCCCCCTTTTTCTCTCTTTATTTCTCTCTCTCTCTCTCACTCTGTTGCACACAGTCACACACTACACCATAAACACGCACGTACACAACACAGTCGCCCACATAGTCAGATACACACACCCTCATACACACACACACACCCTCTATACACACGTATGCAACACATTTCTTGTTAATCAACTTCATTTCTCTTTCGTTTTCTCTCTGCCTCTCACTCTCTCTCCCCACGCACACATACATACGCATATTTCTACGCACATGCGCACGCACACACATAAATGTGTGTGTGTGTGTATACCTATACATACACCCGCCAAAACATTTCCTACTGATTAGCAAACACAAAATCAACAGTTTTTCTCTCTCCAATTTCTCGGTTAATGATTCATCACTACCATTGCATCTCTTCTTCTTTCTCTTCCCCGTCCTCACTCTCTATCCCCCTTCTGTTTTCTCTCTTCCTCTATCACTCCCTCACTGCCCCTCTCTCTCTTTCAACCCTCTCTCTCTCTCTCTATCCGTCCATCTCTCTGTCGCTCCATCCCATCTATCCACCTATCCATCCATCTATTTATCTATCTACCTATCTATCTATCTTAAAATAACACAAACGCCCTCTCTCTCTCTCTCTCCTCCTCTCTCTCCTTCTCTCACTCCTTCTCTCTCTCGCTCTCTCTCTCTCACACACACAGAGCCTAGTAGCAGTTTACCGTGCTTTTCTCTTCGAGTCTCTTCACAAGTGTCGATCCTTCTGTTACTCGGAGAGTAAACAGCCCTTGTCCCGTAGAAACCTAAATTGTCCTAACCTTTATTGCCTATCTACTGTACATCACCTAACAACGCGTTCGCACACATCTGTTAGACACGTACACACACAAATGCAGAAACACAATAATAATCTCCCGTTCCCAAGCCAGAGATTGCTACCTTGAGGCCATCCACTATATCCATGCAGGAACTCTATGCCGTTCTCCAAATTAATTAGTCGGCGATCAAGATGCCATAAACGGTTACTTAATGAGCTGCATGCCGTTTCTCTAAGTGGTTTTCTCACTCGGTTCAAACGTTACTCTCAACGAAAAGCGGCGGGCGGTGATAATACTAAGTTAAGAAGAGTTTCACTGTTGACAGCAATGAGTGACGTATGACATCGATGTTCTGTGGCGGCCATCACATCGCTGCTGACCGCCCGGATGCTCTTTGCGCACGCACACAGTTCGACTTCTTCATGGAAATACATACAGAGATTCGGTGCATATAAATATACATTTTATACACACACACACACACACACACATGTATACCTGTGTGTATGTGTAAATATATACATGTGTGTATATATATATATATATATAAAGATATAAAAATATGTATGTTGTACGTAAATATGTACTTATGTGTGCGCGTGAGTATGTATGACTGTATTAACATATATCATTTCACCTCTCTCTCACTGTCTGTGTGTGTGTGTGTGTGTGTGTGTGTGTGTGTGTGTATACATACATACGTATGAGTGTATATGTACGAAAATTAAAACGAAATTGATCGAAAAATAGAAGTAACATTAGATAACAATAAGCCAATAACAATTTATTATCATTATCATTACTATTATCATTATGATTATCATTATTATTATTATCATTGTTATTATCATTATCATTATTATTATTATTATGGCAAAAAAGGTATTTGAAAGTTTTTTAAAAAAATGAAACCCAAACCGAAAAATATCTACTCAAAAAACGATCAAAAATATAAGAAAGAATATAAAAAAATATATAGAAAATTGTGAATTGCGGTCTAAAAATCTCTTCATTTTTCAACAATGACAGCCGAGTGAGTTGCTTACTTAGTTAACTGCCAATTGCAGAGAATTTTCACAATTTCTGTTCCCACATTTGCGAATATTTTCTAAAAATAAATAAACAAAAAATATATAAAAATATAAATATAAAATATATAAATTGTTCTGTCTTCAGTATGAATTCTTTTGTTGAGCAATTGTTATTCTTCATGCTATTGTTGTTGTTGTCATCATTTTGGAATATGTTGAGGGATAATTTATTGTAGTGATAGGGGTGGGTGTGGTGGTGGTCGTCGTCATTTTTGTTCTTGATTTTATTATTGTTGTTATTCACCATAATCTCACCTTGATAAAATGAGAGTCTGTACGTGGTCCCTCGATCGAGTCTGAATGTGATCCCTAAAATTAGCGGCCTCGTCTTCCTCAAATCACATTTTTCCGTTGTATTAAAAAGTCGAAAATAGACTAGGAATAATATAGAAACAATGGATTTAGAACAGGATGGTCATAATAGGAACACCTTTGATTGTATGTTCAAAATCGCATTGAACAGGTGTTTAACAACGTCAAGATATGTCACACACACACACACACACACACACACACATGCTTTTGATTATGTATTTTGTGCAAATATTCAGCTGCATGAACATGTTTCGCCTTGATATATTCTTTTCTACTCTAGGCACAAGGCCTGAAATTTTGGGGGAGGGGGCCAGTCGATTAGATCGACCCCAGTATGCAACTGGTACTTACTTTATCGACTCCGAAAGGATGAAAGGCAAAGTCGACCTCGGCGGAATTTGAACTCAGAACGTAGAGACAGACGAAACGCCGCTAAGCATTTCGCCCGACGTGCTACCGTTTCGGCCAGCTCACTGCCTTTTGCGCCTTAATATATTGTGCGTCGCTTGAGTGTTTGGGTAAGAAGCTTGCTTTCCAGCAATGCGGTCTTGGGTTCAGTTCCAATTTGCAGTACCTTTGGCAGGTTTCTTCTACTATCACCCCAGGCCAACCAAAACTTTGTCAGTGGATTTATGTAAATATGTGTTTGTCCTCCTCCACCACTTGACAACTAGTATCGGTTTGTTTGTGTCCCTATGACTTAGTCGTTCGGTAAAAGTAGCCGATAAAATAAGTATCAGATTTAAAGCGTTCGATTAAACCCTTCAAGGCCGCAGTCCAGTGATTAAAACAAAAGATAAAAGATGTGCAAAAGGTGCCTAAAAACACAACTGTTGACAGTAACTTCGAAAATTCGCCGTTCGTTGCTTATATAAATGTGAGTTAAAACGTATACCGATAGGGATCAGTTCTTGATGTGTGTGTATGTCTGTTGTTCTTTAGGTATGCATCTTTGTAAAGGTGCAGGCCTTGGTGTTTATCTAGGAATAAACAAGTGGGTGAATGTAAAGGATATATATTATGTTCGCGTAATGTGTATAGAATTTCATGCAAATGCTCACGTACATATCTACAGAAACATCTCGCCAAGCACACACATACAGTAATCCCTCGACTATCACCGGTGTTCCGTTCTAAAACTTTGCACAGAAATAATTAAAATCTAAATATATATAACTAACTATCGGCCGCAGAAACCCGCGATATATATTTACGTATATCAGCCAGAAAAATCCGCGATGTACTGAGGGCGCGATAGGTGAACCGCGATATGGCAAAGGATTATTGTATATGTACTTTTGGATTTATATACGCATGTATATGTATATTTATGTGTATATGTGTGAATATATATGTGTATGTGTGAATATGTTTTTGCATATATACATGCATATATACGCGTATATGTGTGTGTGAGAGGTGTTGAAAAGTTCCTAGCTTTGAGTAAAAGAAAATACAGGAAGATCAGTTAATGTTGATTTTATTCAACATATTCTCCTTGTCAAATTCACACAGTTATTGCAGCAGTCCTTCAGTTTTTCTAAGTCCTGTAAAAGTACTCGGAAGGTTGGGCTTCCAGCCAAGCCTTTCGTGAGACCGTTAAAGCCAGGAATATTTCAGCTCCTCCTCGTATATATTCGCTGAAGAAATATAGTCTTCACTACTCAATATAAAGCATATTAAAATGTAATCTAATTCACGCAGGATATGTATGTAAAAACACTATATCAATATTTACGTAATATTAATTTTATCGCCAGACAATCACGAATGAGGGAAATAGAATATGGATTATACAGCGAGTATATTCAATGTACAGCTTGGATTCTTCTATATAACCAAATGGCTGAATCTCTAATTATATTGCTATTCGAATTAATTTTTCTCTTTTTTTTGAGACAATTTTGCTATATAATTTTTATGAACAATGAATATGCAATTAACTGACCCACTTTGTGGTGTTTATGAAAACTTGATATTTGTAAATGGTGTCTTACTGTTAATGGGAGCCTAATAGAAATGTCTTTATAGAATTTCTTCAAATATCATTCGGCTGTCGAAGCGCAAAATGATCGATGGTTAATATAGAACGTATAATCTATGTACACCTATCAGAATGGATATACAATATACTTACTGAAAAGCAAAAAAAAAAAAACTGATATAAAGTCAATTGTTACACTACGTTCACATAGGTTTCATGTAGCGACGTACAATCGTCAGTAAGGATGTGTATCACGATATTTCGTTCCAAAACAACACTGTCAAATGAATCGTTGAAAAATGAATAATAGTTTTCGTTCTGGGACCCTTCTAAGTTGTCCTTAGCGTTATTGTGGATGGTCGCTGGGGCGTACTTTTGCAATCCTGGCGGAATCTTTGACGGATCACCGATCCATATTATCACAAATCAATTTGTGATGAGCGTCACAAATGATGAAGGCTGGATGGTATATCAGCCAAGACACCTGATGAAGGCTGGATGGTATATCAGCCGAAACGTTGTGTTAACAACAAACAAGATGAGGACAAATATCCATCAAATGTAAATAATGTAAATAATGCAAATAATTCCTCATCTCTTAAATTTCGAACTGAATGTGAAGAGGGAGTTCGATGTATTTAATCAGTGATTTTGAGTTAGTGGTTCTTTTAGGTGTGATGAGACAAGAATCATGAAAATAAGTATTTACATTTCTTCTGTACAGGAAATTGGTTTCTCTTTATGTGAAAAGAAATATTCATTAATGAGCGCCAGGCTACCAGAGAATATATAAATGTTTTTAGATTTAGGGTTTTATCAACAGCATCCATCTCGAAGTTCATGAGCCAAGGAGAGAACCTGTATGGGCATCAGTGGAACCAGGGTGCGATGTTTAGTATTTGTCAGTTTGATTACCACTGCTGAATTCAAACCCAGAACCTGCATTATGCTTAGTTTTTCAATAATGGAATCGTTTCAGGGTGTTTTTTATCTTCTTTTAAATACACCAACCAATCAAGGTACAGTTGTTGTTAATATTGTTTAAGTCAAGATCAGTTCTGATTGAGTAGGGCCAGGAATAAATATTTCAAGACGCTCCAGTTGTATGCATCCCATAATTTTTTTTTTTTTTTTGTCACAACGTCTCCAGATCAACCTAATTTATAAGCTCCTCTTATACCACTCAACAACCGGTTGTTGGTTTGTTCACATCCCCGTAGCTTATCGGTTCGTCAAAAGATACCGATAGCAGAAGCAGAAAAAAACATCATAAGTACTGGTGTTGACTTATTCGACTAAAACCCTTCAAGGCGATGCCCCAGCATGGCCGTCGTCCATTGAGTGAGACCCTTAAAAACCAGAAGATAAAAAGATTATTTGTTTGAAGTTTTAACGAGAAGTAATAAAGCTGTTGTTGTTGTCGTTTTAGAGGAATCTTCATTAATGAAATAGGCCTATGGTCGAAAGCATTCCAGCACGTTCTTCCCTAGTCCATTGCCTATCTTGGACTACATTAACGAATGTGTCTCTTTCGATTTTCAAGAGAGCGTTGCGCGTGATTTGAGGGAGAATTAATTGGGAAGTGTTAATGATGATCATGACGCTTGTTGATGCTGTTGGTGTCAATGGTAGTGGTGGTGGTGGAGGAGGAGGAGTGTTTGTTTTGAAGGCAATGATGGTAATATTGATGATGATGATGATTGAGACGGAGGTGATGGTGGTAGAATACGTGGTGAGATAGGGGATGTTGATGATGAGGAAGGGGACTGTTGTTGGTGGTGTACCGATAGTGTTGGTAAAGATGCTGGCGATTTGACGGCGGTGGCGGTGGTAGCTGTGGCGGCGATGATGAGGGCGGTGACGATGACGTTGATGACGATGATGATAAGAATGGTGGCGGTGGTAGGAAGAAGGAAAGTTTAGAAGTTGTACAAGATGTCATCAGTAATTCTATTGCTTCTCTACGAGAAGAAATGTGATGTCTCCGAACAAGCGACGTCGTTGGAATTTCTTTCTCCACAACGTCCCCGCCACCACACTCACATACATCTCCTGTGCACAAGGCCCCACCGCCACCATCATCACCATCGCCGCCACCATGGCACCGAACAATATCGCCATCATTTGAATGAGGTCCAGGTCATATTCAATGTTATCTTCAGAATGCACCTGTCAATTAGTAGAAGATTAAGTCCTCTCGCCACTCATGCCAACCAAAAACCCCTTTATTATTATTATTATTATTATTATTGTTAGTACTTTTTATTTATTTTTTTTATTTTCCAAACTAAAGAAAGAATTGTTTCCTTCCTCGCTGCTTTGTGAAAAAATATTTCTTCTCCTTTAGGCTTTATGTATTTTCTTTCATTCCTTCGTTGCTTCATTCTTGTATTCATTTATTATTTTTTTTTTTTTTAATTTCATTCTTGTAAACTTCCGAATCCTTTTTCGCCCTTTCATTTTTGTCTTTAACTTTCTCTTTTTTTTCTTCTTTTTATTCTCTCCTTCAATCTTTTCTTTCGTTCGTCTTTTATTCTTTCAAGCGATTGTTTCTTTTATTTTTTCTTGTTTTCTTATTTCTTTTTTATTCTTTCAGACAATTACTTTCTTTCACTTTTCTTTCATTCTTTTAAGCAATTTTTCCTTTCGTTATTTCTTTCATTCTTTTAAGCAATTTTTCCTTTCGTTCTTTCTTTCATTCTTCCAAGCGACTTTTCTTTTATTTCCTTCTTTCGACTTTTATTCGTTCAAACCATTTTCTTTCATTTCTTTTTTCTTTCTTTCCTTCCCGTTATTCTTTCAAACGATTTTCTTTTTCTTTTCATTTAATCATTTTTTCATTCATTCATTCATACATCCGCTCTAATTTCTTTCCTTCGTTCATTTTTTCACTATTTTATTCATTCATTCTTTTCACTTTTAGAATTTTCTGAATTTGTTTCCTACTTTTTTTTTGTTATTTTTACGTTCCTTCCCAACTTTTCTCCCCACCCCACCCTGGTCTCGTCAACGTCAATCTAACAACACTTGGGTGTACAATAAACAAACGCGAGACTTCGTTCAACGAATCATCATCGTCATCAACGTCGTCACCATCTTCGTCGTCGTCGTCATCACAACCACCAAAGTCACCACGTCGTCGCCATAATTGTCGTAATCATCATCAATATTGCTATACTGCTACTACCACCACCACTACCACCACAAATAATAATAATAATAATAATAAATTGAACCTTCGTCATCATAATCATTAACATCATCGTCATCGTTTTCGTCATCAACATCCTCCGCTTCCTCTTCATTATCGTTAGAAATTTCAAAGTTTGTTTGTTTGTTTATACATTTATTTGTTTATTTATTTCACATGCTGCTTCTTCTTGCTTCTGCTCTTATTATTGTTATTATTACAATATTAATCAACAACACCATTATAATCGCAGTTGTATTGTCGTTTTTATGGTTATTGTTCTCGTTGTTGTTGTTGTCGTTGTCGTTGTTATGTTTTTGTTAATATTGTTGTTGTTTTACTATTGTCCTTAACATTGTTGTTAATTTGAAAATTACGCCATTATTTTTTTTTCCTGTGGGAATGAAATCTTAGTTTTTCTAAAACTGTCATCTTACAATTCACAATTTTTATTTATTTATTTGAAGTTACTGACTGAAATGGTTGTTAAGTGGGCAAAAAAAAAATGCATGTAAAACAGAAGTTAAAATAATAGTATTATATATATATATATATATATATATATATGAAACTTCTGTCCAAAATATGTCTATTCACCTTAGTGGCAATCTTCGACAACACAGCTCCTTTTCTCTTTCTCTCTCTCTCTCTTATACATACGTAGCCTCTATAACAACAAACTGCAACAACAGTATTTATTGTGCAATTAAAAAAATAATTATAGGTAATGCAATTATAATAGTAATAATAATGGATTCTGTATTTGCACGAGTGACAGACATTACACAAGGTGGATTGCAGGGCCAGAGAATGTTTTACAACGAGAAAAAACATTATATATATATATATATATATACTCTTTTTTTTTACTCTTTTACTTGTTTCAGTCTTTTGACTGTGGCCATGCTGGAGCACCGCCTTTAGTCGAGCAAATCGACCCCAGGACTTATTCTTTGGAAGCCTAGTACTTATTCTTTCGGTCTCTTTTGCCGAACCGCTAAGTTACGGGGACATAAACACACCAGCATCGGTTGTCAAGCGATGTTGAGGGGACAAACACAGACATACAAACACATACACACATACATATATATATATATATACATATATACGACAGGCTTCTTTCAGTTTCCGTCTACCAAATCCACTCACAAGGCATTGGTCGGCCCGAGGCTATAGTAGAAGACACTTGCCCAAGATGCCACGCAGTGGGACTGAACCCGGGACCATGTGGTTGGTAAGCAAGCTACTTACCACACAGCCACTCCTACGCCTATTATATATATATATATATATATATATATATATATATATATTCTCTCTCTCTCTCTCTCTCTATCTCTCATATGTATATGAAATTGTCACTAAATGTGACCAGGATATTAGAAACATCTACACTGCTAGAAATAAGAGCTAAAATACTCTAATGCTGTAGTCACCGCACATAAATGTAAACATATACACTAAGAGACCTTAATCGTCCGAAAAACGCCGATCGAGAATTCTTAATACTGACGTCAGTTTCGAAGATTTCCGTTGCCTCAACTCTGTTGGTTTGTTTACGTCCCATAACGTAGCAATTCGACAAAAGTGGACGATGGGATAGGAACTAAACTTTAAAGACAACAAATAAGTACTAGGAACAGTTTGTTCGACTAAAGCCTTTACCGCGATGCTGTAGCATGGCCGCAGTCTAATGAAACAAGTAAAAGTTATCTAAATGATTGGTCGTTTAAAGTTTGCACCATTTTATTCTCAATTTTTCTTTTATACATCTTTTACTAAGCTGACCGGTGGTCATTTATGTTACTAAGGTGATTACTCTTTGTCGGAACTTGCATATCACGTGATGTGATGGTCAGGCCATTGACTTCGCTTGTTTATTGCTTTTTCGTTTTTATTTGATGATTCATTGTCTTTTTTGTTTGTTTGTTTGCTTTTCAGCGTTTTATTAATATCATGTTTAAGTATGTATATGCGTGCGTATGTCTGTGCGTCGTTGCATCACTTTGCGCTTGTATTATTAGCTGTCGAAACATATTAAATATAATTATATATATTCTGTATATTTATCTATCTATCTATCTCTTTCTCCTCCTCTCTCTCTCACTCGCTCAATCCATTCATGTTTCTATTAATCCATTCGTCTTCCCCCTCTCTCTTTCTGATATATCGTGTCTATTGACAAACTAATAAACAGCCATTCAAATTATATCTTTGGAAGTGTGTTCACATATAAAACAAGAAGTTAAAGCCACTGCTAGAATAAAAGGCATGTCTTGTGATGCATTTCAAGCTATTCAAATTTCTTGTTCAGGACATTTATGATAAATTGTATAAGTTGCTAGCAAAGCATTATTCAGGCAAATCGGATTTACCGATATAATGTGGCCAATTGATTCAATAGTTATAAATAGTCATTATCTGTATATCTCTCTGTGGGTAGATAAATCAAAGTATATGTTCCCTGAGGAAATTCTTACTGGGACCAAAACCGGGTCAAGGCAACTACTGTCAACAGATAAATGAAAGATATCTGTTGCAGGTGTTTGTTACAAATATATAAAGGTACCTACCTTAAAATAAGTACATATATATATATATATATATATATATATATATATATATATATAATATAAATGAGAGAGTAATTAGGTAACAGACAGAAAGTTTACTTAACTGATCTTAAACTCACACATAACAACAATTATCTCCCCTCTCTTCGCTTTACCTGTCTCCCTATTTATAACCCAATGACAGTGTCTCTTATCGTAGTCTTTCACACACATCACACTGGCATAATCCATTCCATTCTCAAATAAATCTCTTCATTTGGACGAGCATTACACACACATGTAACATGGTGTGTATATATAAAAAAAACCTGGTGTGTGTGTATGTTTATATAACAGGGTGTGTGTGTGTGTGTGTATATATATATATATATATGCATGTATAACACGGTGTGTGTATGTATAATATATAGCACGTTGTGTATATGTATATATATATATGCATATATATAACATGGTGTATGTATATAAATATATATGGTATATATTTGTTTATATATAATATATACATACATATGCGATGTGTATGTATGTACGTATATATTTATATGTATATTTATGTGTATATATACGCACGCGCACACATGTAACAACTACTGCATAACTAACATGTCATAGCATCGTCTTCGTCGACCGACAATACCATACCAACCATGATCATAGCCCCAAACCTAACTTCACCAGTCCGACCACCACCACCAACAACAAGAACAACAACAACCACAACAGTACGATTACTACAATTGCAATGGCAAACAAGTTTCCATTCCCAATACCAGTTCATCTTTCACTCCACATATTGGGGATATTCAACCCATTCCTTAATCAACTGTGTGTGCAGTATTTCATTTCCACAAGAGATAATAAGTTAGATACAGGCAACCGTTCTTCATCTTGGAATTGGCTTCATTCTAGAATTGCAGCTTAGACGATCCGTTTCCACAATTTTCTGTCACTTAATCTTAGTCGTGTTTAAACAGCAAAAATCTAGTTAAGTGTTTAATTGGGTTTTGGGTAAAATCCAACAGTTTGTGGTGTGGGAAGTGATATTAGCAGAGAGAAGTTTCACACGTTAGGTGGAGCCACCGTAGAATAAACGGAAACCATTTCTGGCCGACCGGTCGAAATCGAACTTGATTAAATCATGACCTGTGTGTGTGTGTGTGCGCGCGCGCGTCTGTGTGTTTGTACGCATTTGTGCAGTGGTTTGTATGTATGTATCTATGTTAAATGCACGTATGATGTACATCTATATATCGAAGTTTGTATTTCTGGGTGTATGTATGTATTTATGTATACATATTTAAAACTATGTACACACACGCACGCACGCACGCACGCACGCGCGCGCACATACACGCATGCACACGTGTGTTCAGGTATGTATAAATGTATGGAACAACGTCTGTGTGCACGTATATATATATATATATATATATATATATATATATATATACATACACACACACACACACACACACACATAAACATATGCATACACACAGATATATAGTTTTAGATGAATATTTCTAATGTATAATACTTCAACGCTACAGATTGCGTGTGCGCGCATGTGTTTTGTGTGCATCACTTCGGAAACGAAGATGTCCTTGAAAATGCACCATGTTTTTGTTAATCGTTTGGCTTGCCTATGAAGCTGGACGCCGACGTAGTCACCTTCTCGACTGGCATACACACAAACACGAGTACGTACATTATCACATTATGTATATATATATATATATATATATATACATATATATATATATAATTTTGTGTGTCTGTTTATGTATGTAAACCTATACGTCCATATACATACAGGTGCGTGGTTATAAGCCATTTCTCTCAGATACACTGGGATGCATCATAAGTCTTCCTGGGGTCGTAGGAAATTTCATGTCATCCAGCATTAACCCCTCTCGTCCTTAAGTAATCAACTCCCGACTTTCATCAGAGCCTGTCAGGAAACCGCTAGCTTGTCGTCTTTATCTGAAGCTCCCCCCCCCCACCCAACCTCCGGAATTTCTTTGGAGCTTCGGAACGCATACTGACGGAACGCATACGCCAATTCTCTTTGCTTCACAAGCCATTCCGCGCCGAGTCAGAATTCTTCAATAATCATAGCCCTCCCCTTTGTCATTCTGAAACATTCTGTGAGTCGGTGAGTTTTTATGAAGTTTATAGAATTGAGAAAGAGTGCGGGTTATGTTTTTAAAATTGACTGACAGATGGCATAGCGTTGTTTGAAAGCATTAGATTAGCTTTAATCAGGTGTTCCACGTTGAATGCATTTGTAGAATTCATTCAACACCTTAAAATGACTTTTAGATTTCAGTTGACTCAACCAAAACTATTTAAAAACCAAATGGAGTGGATTCTTCGGATCACTGTATCCCATTTTGATAGGAACAAATGTAAATGTGATTCTAAATATGGATTTTATGGATATATGCATGCATCATCGAAATGCTCTGGATTTTGTAAAACTTGTGGAAAAATAAAGACTCTCTCTTCTGTGGGATGCAGAGAGGCTGACACGTGATCGTCAGCAGTGGAGAGCACTGGTGGACCTGGTTGGATCTACGCATTATAACGCCTTTGTGACCATTTACTATGAATGACCCCCAGCTCCATCAAGCAAGAGCATGAAGCCAAGTTTTGAATAGAATGTAAATCTACAAAAAGGTTCAAGAAATTGGAAAAGGAAGAATTTTCAGTTATTTATGAAATTGGCATAAAAATACTACAATGGTCGATATGAAACGCAAAAATGTTAGTTAAAATATAAGCTGACACTGGTAACTATAATGCTTCGGTACTTCGGAATGGATTTGAATAAACCGAGATTCTGAAAATGTAATTTCAAGCTAAAAATAATTTGATGGATCACTCGTTGAAATTTCGAGCAAGTTTGAAGAATTAATGGAAACTGATAAAAAGAAAAAAAGGTTGTGAGTGTTATTGCTGCTGACTATAAAAGCAAAAAAAAAAAAAAAGGGTTTGTTTGGTATGGACGTGATGAATGTTGATAGTTCAACATTAATTCTTGAGATTAAAGCTTTATGACAATTTAGAAGATTAGGAGGTTTCAAGGCTAACATTCTTCTCAAAGGAAATATCTGGCCATGTTGTTTTGAGGCGAAATCATTACTAATGCACATTAAACAATTAGTCAGAGGCTGAAGAAACTAATTAATGAAGGTCTTTTAGAAGTTCCACCCGGAAGGAATAAATGAGTTGCTTCTTTAATGGTTGTGCGAAAATCAGATGAAGATTCCAGAATATGTGGAGACTATAAAGTAAGAGTAAATGAAAGAATTTAGAGGTCAATAAGAATCATATTCTTAAACTCTGAGCACTGAATCAATATTTCATTCTCTTTCTCTTCTCTCTCTCTCTCTCTCTCTCTCTCTCTCTCTCTCTCTCTCTCTCTTTCTCTCTCTCTCTCTCTCTCTCTCTCTCTCTCTGGTACGAGTCATTTTGTTAAATTGGATTTGAAGAGGACGCGTATCATCAGATAGAAATATATTCTGATGCAAGAAAAACAATAAATACATCAACAAGTCTTTTTACATGTTTTCCGCATGGAATTCGTCAAACAGTGCAATGTTTCATGGAGGGACCGAACATGTTGCAAATGGCAATTTTGGAGATTTTGTTTATCACAGAAAATATCGGTGGTAAAAATGTCGGATGTTTACGTCTTTTGGTGGTGCAGTTTTGGTTGTGAGGTTAAGAAGCCCGCTTTGCAACCACATACTTTAGGGAAATCATACGATCTCCTTTTCTAATAATGGTTATCAACTTTGGATTTCATTTCGAAAGGTACTATAGTCATGAAACGATCGTAAGATCTCTCAAATCTTTTTAAATAATCATAGTTCTACTTTATATAGTCATTTATTAATACAATATTATTTATATTATGGACGGATATCTTCTGTGATTTTTCGATGTAATTTTCCCTGCTTTTACTTTCTAATAACACGACGAGCTTTTTCCAGTTTCCGTCTACCAAATCCACTCACAAGGTCACACAGCCACTCCTGCGCCTATGTGTATGTATTTTGTGTAATGTATGTATGTAGGGATTGCTAGTAGATATCAGTGTAAAATATATGCATCGATAAGGACAAGACAATATTTACAGACAAACATGTCTTCTTGTAATAAAACCCACCAAATTGCACAAAGGCCCTTATTGGTCTCCCGTCATCGTAAAAGCAGACAGTCAGTGATTATTACATGAAATAATTGCTACACACGACATAAATTTTTACGAAACAGAATAAAAAATAAAGACATCACATCCATAATTAATCCACCAAATTTTTTCCATGCATTTGCCATTTTAACTTGATCAAAATTCAGTTATTTCTAGCGAATCATTTCAACACGCAGAAGATGCGTCCCTCATTCACTGCGTCTAAAATTCTATGCTAGGCTGTGGCCTGCGAACGTTTATACTAATATACATTGGATGACAACCTATTAAGTGTGTGTGTGTGTGTGTGTGTGTGTGTGTGTGTGTGTGTGTGTGTATGGAATTTGATAGCTGCAAAATAATCATGAAAAGAAACTATGAAACGTCACAACAGCATGTATAACAAATGGTTACAACAATAACAGGAATAGCAATGACAATAATAATAATAATGATAATAATAATTTAAACTAATTTGTGTTTATATTCCAAGTAAATCATAAGGCATTGTTTGATGCTTCCAGCAGTAGACAATTTCATCGACTTTTGCATTCTGAAATCATTTGATTTTCGGTAATAAACGAAATATTTTATATCATTATTACTAAAGATAATAATATTTTATATATAAACGCGGAGAGATTCTTTTTTAATTTATGCTTTATTTTTGTAGTTTATTTTCTTTATTCTGTTTGACTTTATATACATACAATGTGTGTGTGTGTGTGTGTGTTTAGACAGAGAGAGAGACAGACCTTCACAGATATTGGTGTGTGTGTATTATATATATATATATGTGTGTGTGTGTGTGAGAGAGTGGGAGAGAGAGATAAAACAGTAAGATATTTGATAACATTATCAAAACTAATACTGGAATATCTATTATTAACGAAGGTCTGTTTTTATTCGTTTTGTTATTGTTATGTGGTTTTTATTGGATAATACACGTTGAGATCATCTACAATCTATTTTATTGTAAACTGTCATCACATACACACATAAATAGATGTTTGCTTATGCACACATACATATATACTTATATACATACATACATACATATAGAAACGTCTCTGTAGAGGCTGTTATAGGCATATCTGGACATCTGTTGCTGATCGTTGAATGACCGGTGATGATTTGTTGTTGTTTAGACTATGGTCAGACAAATCATCGAGCAGACCAGTGAACAAGAGCATTTCACCTCTTACACTCTTGTTTTTTCCCAATGTGCTGGGAACCTAGAACCACATTATTCAATCTATCCGTCTACAAGTCAGTATGTTGTAATTTGAGAAACGTGGTTGGTTACTCTTTCTACCACGTGGAGGGACCGTTTACTGACTCCTTTGTTGGTTTGTTGTTCTATCTTATTTTTTCAGTTTCAGTCATTTGACTGCGGCCATGTTGGTGCACCGCTTTGACGGATTTTAGTCGAGCAAGTCACCTCCAAAAAGCTTAATAGCATTCCCATAAGTTTTACATTTTTCTACCCAAATTGCTAGATTCATGTTCTCCATATTCAATCACATATATTATTCTATTGTATACTTAATCTTTATAAAATGTTTTTTAAAATTTAGGCACAAGGTCTGCAGTTCCGAGGGCAGGGTGTAAGATAGCACCATTGCTTCGAGTATTTGAATGGTACTTGATTTTTATCGGACCGTGAAGAGAGGAAAGGTGGGAACTGAACTCGGAATGCTAGGAGCCGAAACAAATACCGTATTTTCCGACAAGTCGAATTTTTCAAACCAAAATTTACAAGCAAAACAAGTCGATCGACTTATACACTCCAAATTCCATGTGAAATGCAGAAGAATTCGGAAAGATATCGATGACGTTTAAACATTTGCACCATACACAAAGTTAACTTGTTTGACGAAAAATACGGTGTCACAGAGCATTTTCATCGGACAATCTAACGCCTCTGCCAGCTCACTGCTTTATTTTTTAAGGCTGGCAGAATTATTAGAGCATGGAAAATATGCTTTGGGATATGTTTTGGCTCTTTTGTTCTGAGTTCAAATACTGTTGAGGTCTGCTTTACTTTTGTTTATGCAGGGTCGATAAAATAAAGTACAAGTTAATGACATCAACACACCCCTTCCCTCAAACTAGCTGGCCTTGTACCTAAATCAGAAACCATTATATAATTAATTTTCTTTTTCATTTTGAATTCTCTTAAATTATCTATTCTCCTCCTCCACCTGTCCTTTCCCCAAATTCAAAGCCACTAAAATCTGTCGCAAATAAAACCGGAGTTAGTTGATGGTTATTTTTCGTGCGTGGATTTCTCTATCAGCCGGACGGCCAACTCTTGTTTCCTGTTAAACAAATGTAAACTACTAGCTTGACCATTATTCTTTTATTACTTTTCAGTGTAATCACAAGTTTGGCGGTGTCTTGAATTGTTAATTATATAAATGGTAATCACAGATGTGACAATTCTCACCGTAGTTGCATAATTGACCAGCACGAAGTCGACGAGTACTGCTACATTGAACTTGGCTTTGCATTCTTTGCTAAGCCGAAACTCAGCACTCGCAACAAGCCAATAACCTCGCACGGAATGTCATCAAAATTCACAGCTGATAATTGCTGATTCCAATCTAATATTTACCGATTCCAAATGCTAATTAGACATTACAAATTTCGTATTATCGATTCCAAAGTACTATTGATTCCAGTTTAACGATTTGAGTTGCAGCTATGGTGCCAATGATAGTCAACTAAATATCGATGGTTTGTGTATATTAGATTTCGTAAGAAATTGTTTGAAAAGTCAATTCATTTGATGAGTGAGATTTTCATAATAAAATGAAATCTAATTAATACATGGGTAAACAGAAGGTGGCGAATTGGCTGAAGCGTTAGCTCGCTGAACTTATCCCCGTTTAAGCTTGACACTCTGCGTTCTGAGTTCAAATCCAACAAAAGTCGATTTTTATTTCCTTCTGTGATCGGTCGATTGTTTTCTCACCTCTTTCAAATATTAACCTCTTGTTTAATCTATATGTATATTTGAAGGCGTGAGCATACCTGTATGGTTAAGAAGCTCGCTTTGCAACTAAGTGGTTTTGAGATCGGTTCCATAGTGCAGCAGCTTTGGCAAGTGTCTTTTATGATATGCTTTGTAAGGGAACTTGATCGATGGAATCTGTGTGGAAACCCGTTGAATATATGTGTGTGTTTGTCCACCATCGCTTGACAACTGGAATTTGTTTGGCTAGTTTGTTTACGTCTCCGTAACTGAGTAGTTTAGCAAAAGTAACCGATAGAATATGTTCCAGACTTAAAACTGCGTAACTAGCGGGAACGAGTGGTTCGATTAAACCCTTCAAAACGGTACCCCAGCATGGCCACAATTCAATGCATGGAACAAGCTGTATTTACGGGAGGTGGAGAGAAGACTCGCACTCAATACTTGATTAGTACTTTATTTATCGATAAATGGACCCCGGCTAGATTTGAACCCAAAAGGCAAATGATCGTGACAAATGCTGCAAGACATTCGATCCCATGTTCCAATGACTCTGTCATTCTACTGCCTCAGAATTTTACTCCTTATTTTATTGACACTGGACGGATGAAAGCTGGAATTTATATCTGCCCCAATTTGAACACAGAAGTTAAAAACGAAAACGTAGCTAAATTTCCAGAGATATTTTGTCTCAACCTCTACCGATTCTGGAGGGAAAAAAATCACTGTCCACATTCCATCCACCTTACACGGCAGAAATTAATGAATGGGTGAACACTGTAATACTCGAACCAGTTATCGTCTGGTTGGTTTATTAGCATTCTCGATCTTACGTTTGCTAAATGTATTCGAATTTATATTCAAATTATGCAACCAACCAGCTTGGTGATGATCCACTTTTTATCATTTATTTGAAAGCGAGGCTCCTTATTCCTCAAAGATCATGACCTCACTTGAGGTCGATGAGTATTAGGATTGGGATCGAGAGGTCAACGGAATTTGAAATGTGCAATTACGGCGAAAACTATTAAACCCGTGAATGATTTTATACCTCCATCATGACGATTAATCCTGCCACAGTCAGTAAGACGCATCGACGTTTCTACATTACGTACATGCATGTTTACGCGCATATACGCATGCGTATGTGCATGCATGCTCCTGTAGATACATGTGTGCCATACATGCGTAAGATACATGCATTTCATATACATATACATATATACTGACATACGCTAAGACATGAGAATATACAAATATATATATATATATATATATACATATATATATATATATATATTCACATAGTTCTCTTCCCTACCCTTCTCTTTCTTTCTCCTTCTCTTTCTTTCTCCTCTTTCTTTCTCCTTCTTTCTTTCTCTCCCTCTCTTTTTTATCAATCTACCTATCTCTTTCACTTGGATCAATGTATCTCAAACTCACACATTTGTGTGAACGAACGAATAAATATGAACACTTTCTTGCATATTCAAATGAAAACTGGAGTGGAGATTGAAACCGCATCCAGCGGTGAGCGACGGCATGTATTTAACAATTGCATTGCTAACTCGCAGATCATCCACTTTTGATGTCGGTGACATTGTTACCTATAAAATATAAAAAAGAAGCAATGTACAATTAATCAACTAAATACAGACACGTGTGTGTGTGCACGTGTGTCAATATATATATATATATATATATATATATATATATATATATATATGCATATGAATGAATGTGTGTGTGTGTGTGTATATATATATATATATATAGATAGATAGATAGATAGATAGATAGATAGATACATGCATACATACATATGTGCATGCATTGATGTATACACACACACACACACACACACACACATATATATATATATATATATATATATATATATATATATATCCTTTCTGAGCCGCCAAACGACCTTGTTTATGCATAACTGAGAAGTATATGCTATATGTTAACAGCGGCGAATCCAGTCAAATAAAAACAACAGCAATTGCAATTCCGCACCATGTCTTTACTAACTCTGGCACCTAAGACAGCACCGACATCAAAACCTCAAAAAACCAAGAAACCCAACACCATCACAACAGCAACAACATAATGGATACAACAATAAAAAGAAGAGAAAAACTAAAATACAATAAAATAAGAATAAAACATAAAGACAACAATGTTTACAAAGCATGAAACGAAGCTTCAAACCTCGGCAAATTAATAAACGCCAACTCAATGCAAGTTTAGCGCCTGTGCGTTTCTTAGCCTCGCAGCACACTTGACGGGATGGTTAGGGTTGGGTGATGTTAAAACATAGAAAACGGTAACAAAAAATATGTTTGTGTATGCAATATATATATATATATATATATATATATATATATATATATATATATACACACAAACAAACAAAATATAAGTATAAAACATAAAACAAACGCATATAACA
>NC_142942.1:56700508-56803008 GCF_046866305.1 Octopus bimaculoides
TCCAGGGAGAAAAACTAGAGGTAGTCGATAGCTTCCGCTATCTGGGTGACCAAGTTAGTAGTGGGGGTGGGTGCGCTGAAAGTGTAGCTGCTAGAATAAGAATAGCCTGGGCAAAGTTTAGAGAGCTCTTACCCCTGCTGGCGACAAAGGGACTCTCACTCAGAGTAAAAGGCAGACTGTATGACGCATGCGTACGAACAGCCATGCTACATGGCAGTGAAACATGGGCTGTAACTGCTGAGGACATACGTAAGCTCGCAAGGAATGAAGCCAGTATGCTCCGTTGGATGTGTAATGTCAGTGTGCATACCCATCAGAGTGTAAATATCTTGAGAGAAAAGCTGAACATTAGAAGCATCAGTTGTGGTGTGCAAGAGAGACGATTGCGCTGATATGGACATGTGGTGAGAATGGATGAGGATAGCTGCGTGAAAAAGTGCCACACCCTAACAGTTGAGGGAACCCGTGGAAGAGGTAGGCCCAGGAAGACCTGGGCTGAGGTGGTAAGGCAAGACCTTCGAACATTGGGCCTCACCGAGGCGATGACTACTGACTGAGACCTTTGGAAATGTGCTGTGCATGAGAAGACTTGGCAAGCCAAGTGAGATCGTTGGCAGTGCCCCTGGACTGGCTCTTGTGCGGGTGGCACATAAAAGACACCATCTCGAGCGTGGCCGTTTTCGTGCGGGTGACACGTAAAAGCACCCACTACACTCTCTGAGTGGTTGACATTAGGAAGGGCATGCAGCTGTAGAAACTCTGCCAAATTAGATTGGAGCCTGGTGTTGCCATCCGGTTTCACCAGTCCTCAATCAAATCGTCCAACCCATGCTAGCATGGAAAGCGAACGTTAAACGATGATGATGATGATGATGATGATGATTATATATATATATATACGATGGGCTTCTTTCCGTTTCCGTCTACCAAATCCACTCACAAGGCTTTGGTGGGCCCGAGGCTATAGTAGAAGACACTTGCCCAAGGTGCCACGCAGTGGGAATGAACCCGGAACCATGTGGTTGGTAAGCAACCTAATGGGTTCATTTGTGGTTTGATTCTACAGTTGGATGTCCTTCTTGCTGCCAATCAGTATGTAAGGTGTGTGTGTGTGTGTGTGTGTGTGTATATATATATATATAAATATATATATATGTTGTTTAGTAGTAATCCACAGAGAGAGAGAGATAGAATGCTGTTGTAAGAGAAGAGAATTAGAGCTTAGTGTGAGTTGTAAGGTTGTGGGACGTTATCTCACAGTTATTGACAGTAAACTTCATTTCTCTCTCTGTCCAAGGTTCTAGTTGGTCAGCCAGGAGGCTGCACCAGGCTCCAATCTGATCTGGCAAGGTTTCTACGGCTGGATGCCTTTTCTAACATGAACCTCTATGAGAGTGTAGTGGGTGCTTTTTATATTTCTCTGGCACAGGAGCCAGTCAGGCGGCACCGGCAACGACCACGCTAGAATGCTTTTTCCTTGCCACTGGCATGGAAACAGTCAGGCAACACTGGCATCAACCACACACGAAGGGTTCTTTTTACCTGTGTGTGTGTGTGTATATATATATATATATATATATATATATATATATATATATATATATATATATACATACATATATATATATATATATAATGTAACAAAAGAAAAAAAAAATGATTCCTTAAATGGAGTGTAAAACATCCAGTTCACAGGTACAGCAGTTGAATACCACAGACATAGGAGTATAAATTACAAATAATAAATTAAATAGAAAAATACAATTGACAATCTAACAATTTATTTACATTATAATATAAAAATTTTTGAAAAAGACAAAGCCAACAATTTGTTTTGACTTATATACAATATTTGATTGATAAACAATACATATCTCTGTACATAAGCCACTTGAGTATAATATTTCAAAAAGACACATGAAATTCTATGTTCAAGGAATGCTAAATCACAAAATATTGGTTCGAAATCCGTATGTTTAAGAGTATTTGCAATGAGAATTCAAATACATAAAAAAAAACAAAGTTAAAACACATAAAAAAAAACAATTATAACGTAGATCAATATTTATTATATAAATATGCCTCTACATATTCGAAAGAAAGAATTTCCAGTATATCAACTATTTATTTATTTGTGCTATTTTTTATTATATTTATGATTACCATAAGAAAACAAATGTAAATTATGAATAATAATATATAATAACTCTTTCTCATTTACTTCTATCAGCACAAAGTGATTCTTTCTCATAGGAAGTTTAAGAGGTGTCCAATGGGAAAGCATAGTTGTGTTTGAATTAGGGTATGACTTGACATTTAAAAGTGATATTAGGTATGGTGTGGATTTAAAAATTTCTTTTTTTTTAAAAGAAGTTTTTTTGTGCAGACGTCAACGCTGTGAACAAAGAAGGCAACAATTGTCTGCACCTTGCTGTAAAGAAAGTGTTTCATTCTGAGGAGGAACACTTGACCATTTTAGTTAAGTACTGCATGAAGCTCAACATGCGAAATAGAGAAAGGCTCTCTGGTGTGGTGGTTGCTAGTTATCTAGTCCACGAGAGTGGAAATTTTTACTTTAAAAGCAAGAGAATTAACTCCACTTAAAAATGTAAAGTTGAAAGAAAAATTAAAGCTATTATTCACAGCACAGGCACCATGTAGGTTGTGTGAAGTAAAGAAATACAACATGAAATTCTATCCCTGTGGTCATGTTGTGATTTGTGGGGAATGCTTTTCCAAAATTCCTCTGAAATGATGTCTAGGGTGCCAACTACTTATAAGAGTCCCACGTTGGCACCTACATCAGAAAGGAAACCATAGCAAGTTGAGACTCCAAAGATTGAAGAGAAGCAAGTTCAAACAGTGGCAGAAGCAGTTGAGACTCCAACGTGTGTGGAGGAGGTCCTGACGACATCAGACAGTTGAATCTGCAAAGGTTGAGGACAAGAAAGTACAGACTGATTCACAGCTATTGGAGGCTACATCCTACCAAGTCTGCAAAGTATGAGAACAAGGAAGTACAGACTGATTCACAGCCATTAGAGGTTGTATCCCAGTAAGTTGGTTCTCAAAACCTGGAAGAGAAGAATCTCCTGAAGGTGTCATGGCAGTTAGGAAGTAATTGGTAACAAGCTGGTATTTTCTTAGGAATTAAAACTATTGACCTGGAAATTATCAAGCACAACAATCCCTTCAGCATTGTAAGACAGAGCTACCAAATTCTGTGCAAATGGTTTCTAAGTTGTAATCCAAAAAAACAAACACACAAATCACTAAAAGAAACTGAGTGTTTCACTGCATTTGAATGTCTATCATTAGACAGAAGTGGGGTCTGTGTAAATGTTGCTACTCTTTAGTCTCAGGCGCAACTTCACTAAACAGAGACCCAGGATTAAATTCGTTCAGTCAGAAGGAATTCTTAAATGTAAAGAACCCAGAGCCACATGGCCCAATACGTTCTTCTTTAAAATGGCAAATGGTGAATTGAAGAGGGTTCACCAATTAAATCCATCAGACCTCTACCATATTGAGACTCCTTTAATACTTTGGCTCCCTTATTTGGGATTAACCTTTGAAGTATTCAAAAAACATTTATCACGTTTTACAACATTACCCCTCAGCAAACTGAGAGTCGATAGTAAAACAAACGAAGAAGATGGCACCCTAAGGACCTGCCTTCATTGACCCCCCACCAACAACTACATCCCTTTATTGGCTTCATTTTTTACCAATGTTTCATCTTTCACTGCCCTAAATTTCTGCCTCAACTTAGCAAATTTTATCCAGCAATGTTTAAGGAAGATGATTCTGGCTGTTTCTGATTGACTTAGGTCTGGTCTTTCGCTGCTGGGAAATACTTTCCTTACAGCATCTTCTCATCATGATGCAAGCAGATCCCTTTTTTCCACTTGCTACGACAACCTTCACCTCATTTGCTTCACCATAGAGCAGGTAGGAAAAATTCCTGGCAAGGGTGGGGCACTGGTGAATTTAGACCAGTCTACAGCATTCGATAGGGTTGACCATCAGTATCTGGTGGGGGTCAGACTGGGCTCAACTTTCCATAGCTGGATCAATGCTATGTATAGTGACATCGAATCAGTCGTCCAGGTGAATGGTCTCTTCTCAAAGCCATTCGCAATCAAGCATTAAATTCGCCAGGGCTGCCCCTGTTGCTGCTTCTGTATGTATTGGCCCTTGAGCCACTGCTGCGGAGGTTGGGGACTGCGGGGTGGGGGTGGGGGCGCTTATGGTAAGGGAGCAACAGCATATGTGGATGATGTCACCGTTCTCGTGTCTGATGAAGGGCAGCGACCTCGTGAAGAAGACCCCATTAAAAAAAATATGAAGCAGTGGCAGGGTCAAAAGTTAACCAGCCTAAATCAGTCGGCTTGCCACTTGGCACCTGCAGGGGCAGGTCAATGCCTCCCAACAGCATTGTTTGACGAAAGGCCCACTTAAACTGCTCAGGGTCTGCTTTGGAAACAGGTAAATCACATTCTTCTGCATTGCAATTTCAGTTGATTCCAATACATTTGCTGTGACATATCCACTGGTTTTACCAGACTCTTTTAGTGCCAGAGAAACAGAGTAACCCATGAATGTATGTCCTGGCCAAACAAAATGATTGCTAATACACGCTGCTGGCATGTTCCAAAGCCCCATCGGTGGGAATTGTGCCACCGACGGAGTAAGTTGTAACCTCGAACAAATGGAGGAACAATATTTGGTTTTCTCCAGAAGGTGAGAGGAGGCGTTGGGAGAGCTCTTTTACAGGGCTTGTCAAGGGAGGAGACATAGCCTGAATGGACTCCTTCCCTGAGGATATATTGTGCTTCCGATCGTGGCACTGTTGGAGTGCCTAAGTGGCACTTTGGGTCGGAAGATTGTAAGAGGATGAGTGCCTCATACTGAAGGGGCATGTGACCCATGAGAAGAGTTGTAAGAGGCAGGTGCTTCATTTTAAGGACATGGTGTCGTCTGCAGTAAGAGGCTTAGTACTTCATTGTAAGGAGCTTGAGTCCAATAAGAAACTGTGCTAAGAGGTTTATTGCCTCAAATATGTAAATTATAAAAGAACAATGTTTTAGAGAAGCAGAGTTCGGTGGGTGACTTCTGCCTTCTCCCATTAATATCATCGTGTTCATCATTCATCTCATCAATGTCTTTGTCCAGCCCGCAGCTACTCCATCTATGTACGGCTTTCATAGCCAATATAATGAAATAAAGTAGCTCATTTTCATTATCATTCATTTTTATCATAAGTTTTTTTTTTTCTAATTGTTATATGTCCCCACTGGCCCCCTTGTGGGTAATAAAGAAATCACTCCTCATTCGTTAAGTCCTTGTTATATAGGACCTTATAAAATATCTTCAAGAACAGAGAAGACAATCATATTAGATGCTGAAGGAAAACCAGAAACAGAAAATGTGGATAGAGTCAAGGAGGCTTTCGTCAAATCCATCCGGAATTCAAGAACATGAAAATATAATTGTAAAAAGAAACCAAAAACATGTGATCTCAATATGAAATTAAAACAAAAGTATCGAGGCTATCAAATGGACAGGCCACAAACGCAAGAATGAAAGAAACCAAGCTACTACGTCTAATTTTGTCTGGTGACCACTGTGTGGCCATCCGTGCCACTGATAGAAGAATCAGCTGAGGCAAAGCCTAAAACTGACTGACATCAATCCCAAAGCCTGGGACATTGAAGCTGAGGAAAGGCTGTGGTGGTACCAACTGCCCTACAGAAACAGATATTACATGAATTTCATAGTGGACACCTGGGAATGTCGAGAATGAAAGCTTTGACAAGGAGTTACACGTCTTGGCCGACACTGGACAAGGACATTGAAAATTTGGTAATAATCTTGTAGAGGTTGTGTTCCAGCAGCCAAAGCACCACAAATACCAATCATGGCCTGAGTCCATTGTCCATATAGACTACACTGGACCACTGAATGGTGCCTACTACATTGTTGATAACCTTACCATGTGGCCGGAAGTATGTAGGTGCAGTCAACCTACCGCGAAGGTAGCAAAGTTCCTGCATGAACTTTTTGCTCAATACTATGTTCCAGACACCACAGTATCAGACAATGGAACATAATTTACAGGAGGAGTTCAAGAAATTGTATAAAATGCATGCAATCAAGCACACGTTTACTCCGCCCTACCACCCAGGGTCAAATGGGCAAGCAGAATGATTTGTAGATACTTTGAAGCAAGTGCTAGAGAGAAAAAAAAAATTAGGCAATGACGAAATGCTAAATAAATTCTAAATATCAGTTCAGGCAAGTCACCTGCAGATCTAATGTTCGATTGAAAAATTAAATTGATCTTTGTCACTTTTTTTTATAACAGTAACCAAAAATATACTGCAGTCTCTACAAGCCCAAACATCACACAATATGGTAATTTATATAAATAGAATTATAGAAAAACAAAGTCTGAAGTTCTAAAATAACTAAAACATAAAATAAAATAAAAAATTTTAAATTTCAACACCTCACAGGATAAAGGTTGTGTGTGTGTGTGTGTATGTGTGTGTGTGTGTGTGTGTGTGAGGAAAAGATATTTGCTAACAGATTATTATGTTATCAAAAACAATTTATCATTTACATACCTCTTAAATCTATGCAAAAATTCCAGCAATGCCCTTTTCATTCCTACTGGGATCGATACCAGTTAAGTCTAATTTGAGGATCCACAGAGGTTTATGGGGGTGGGACTTGCATAATTGTACAAGATATTTGCAGAACACAAATTCATAAAAATTTTTTAAATTATCAAACTTTACGTGATGTCATTCAACCGATAATTAATAACAGGCCGTGCGCATATGCGCAAGTTTTAAAAACATTTTGAAATTAGGGTGAATGATGGTGGTCTTGGTACTAGTGGAGGGGAGGGGACACACCACATGCAAAGTCACCATCATCAATTAACCCCAATGAGCAGCACTGCAAATCAATCTCCAATGCTTCTTCATGCCTGTCTACTCGTTCACTCTCACTCTTTGTACATAACCACACGTGTGTGTGTGTATATATATATCTATATACACACACACATATATATATATATATATATATATATATATATATATATATATACACACACACACATATATATGAGTTTTTTTCAGTTTCCATCTAGCAAATCCACTCTGAAAGTTTTGGTCAGCCCATGTGGTTGCGAAGCAAACTTCTTAACCACAGAGCCACTCATGCAGACAAGGACAAAATAGATACAGGACTCAAAAAATAACACAAATATCAAGAGACAAAATCGTCCTGAATCTCTAAAAATATTAGCAGCCATTGCAGGTCTCTGCAGTCAACTCGGAATTTCCTTTGAGAACAAGTGTGGACACACCGGCTATGGAGATGAGCACTCGTTTGAGTTTGGTCTGACCAACAGCACATTTCTCGGAGGCTCTCAACAAGCTATGAATCTGCAAAGGAAATTCAGCGAAGTGGCTTAAAATATTACAAACCAACAAAAGAAAAAAAGAAAAGAAAAAGAAACTCTACACCATTTTGATACCAACATATCTGATCAAACTGATCTTTGTTCTACAATACTAACTTCCTATTTCACAGTGATTTAAAGTTTAACAGAGGGGGCGGGGGTACAACCACACCAATAGTCACAATCAGTTATAAAGATTCATAAAATGTGAGACTTTTTTTTTTTTTATATATATATATATCAGGTTTTTAAATAGAAACTTACCTTCTAACATTTCTGCTGTGTGGAAATGAAACAACAACAACAAAAAATAATAAAGCTTTGGATGTTTTTTTTTTTTTTAAATAAGTGAGTAAAATACCATATCAAAGCATTTTCAATGTTAGTAAAGAAAGAGAAGTCAATAAAACTTGACATTCAGAAAGAAAACGAATTGCAAATTGCAATAACATACTACCATACCTGAACGAGCTGGGAAATTTCATCGGAGACCTCCACTTGAGTTGCTTCTGGCCGAAACACTTTGTTTCATTTTCTTCTGGACATCTCAGCAACTGATGTTGACAAACTGTGTATTAGAAATATTGATCTTACTTAAGTTTCTGTGTAAAGGTAGTATGGGTGGTCTTTCAAAGGTTTTCTATAAGAAACATGGTGACTACAAATGGTAAAGGAAGGAGTAATAGAAACAGGACACATGGATTACTGTTAACCACTAATTCAGTCTCTGCAAATAGCCGGACTGGAAGCCAGTGGTTGTTGTTGAAACTAACAGCAAGTAAAGTAATCTCTTGAGGCTCTAGAGTTCTAGTCGTTGGAGACATCTACATAGCTAGAAACAGCTGCCAAATCACGCACAGATCATAGACACCTGTCTTCCACAGCGAGAAATAGCAGCCAAATCCCGCGCAGATCAAGAACATCTCTGAGGCGCCAATAAGCGAAAGTCACCAGAATTAAAAACACTGAACCATTTGAGTGTTTAGTAATTAGGCAATGCGCACCTCTTCTGAAATAGTTAGTGAAGTCAAATTATCTCCTTCCTTTAAAATCAGCTGTTGACGTGTCGTTGTCAGGTAGAAGTGGACAACAGGGTAACCACGTAATTAGGAGATGAAAAGGGGAGGGGTTAAGTGTTATCCCGGAAAAAGGGGTGGGAAAAAGTGAAGTTTAATGGGTCTGACTGAGTTAAGGGCACCTGTGAACTTGATAGGAAGAACGGGGATTCCTTCAATAAAATACAAATAATATATAAGTATATGCATAATAACAACAAATGGAGCAAAACGCATGTCGATGAAAGTTCCAAGCAAATGAGGGCCATTTCACAAAAAAAGAAAGGGTAGCTGGAATTATCACTTGTTTCTCACCAGGGAGAACATAATAAAACATTAAGTAGCAAGACAAAAACGAAATTGTGGGGTAACTTACGAGCTAAGATGTTACATGGTCAGTCCTTACATATAAGTTTCGAAGCAAGTGAGGGCCATTTCACCAAAAAAGCACTCACCGAAGTTCGTTGTAAATAAACAAGTCCGCCATATTTATCAATGACATTCTACTTCGACAGTCTCACAAGACAACAATGAAACAAGGAACTCAGACGATTAGATTGTTATCATTTCCCCTGTTAATGAATAAACCATTGAAATAAGAGATCCCTTACTTGAGCAATAGGTAAGGGTTAAAGACATGAATAGGATCTAGAAGTAAATAAAAAAAATCATCAAATATATATACATCGCCCCCATGCTAGCATGGAAAACAGATATAAAAATGATTGCCATACATATGTACGTCTATGGATATGTATACATGTGTGTGTGTGTGAAGGTATGGAGCCTAGTGGTTAGGGTGTTGCACTCACAGTGGCTAGATTGTGGGTTCAATTCCCATACTGAGCAGTACATTGTATTCTTGGGCAAAACACCTTATTTCATATTGCTGCAGTCCACTCAATTGTAAATAGATTTCCCAGCAATGGACTATCTTTCTGATCAGGGGGAACAGACATTACCCTGCTTGCATAGCCAGTAGGGTGCACGTTCTTGCGGCTCCGGGCACGTTCTTGCCGTGCCGGACACGTACTTACTGCCCCGGATTCGTACTTACGACCCCAGGCACGTACAGACGGCCCCAGTAACTTACTTGCGGCCCCATGTAGTGACTGCCCCGAACACGTTCTTGCGTCTCTAAGCAGCTTCTGGCAGCAGCCCTAGACATGTTCTTGTGCCCCTAGACACGTTCTTGCGGCGCCAGGTACGTTCTTGCGTCGCTGGGCACGTACTCACGGCCCTGAGCACGTACTTACAGCTCCGGGCACATATCTGCGGCTCCAGGCACATACTTATGGCCCCAGGCAATTACTAGCGGCACTAGGCACGTAGTTACTGCCCCGAACACTGGCCATAAAGTAGGGGACCAGAAATTCAACACTGGCCATAAAGTAGGGGAACAGAAATTCAACACTGGCCATAAAGTCGGGGAGGAATAATTGCCCACTGGCCATATAGACGGGGACCACAAATCGCACACAGGCCATAAAGTCGGGGACGAATAGTTGCACACTGGCCATAAAATGGGGGACCAAAAATCGCACACGGGCCAAAAAGTCGGGGACCAAAAATTGTACACTGGACATGAAGTCGGGGACCATAAATCGCACAGTGGCCATAAAGACGGGGACCTTAAATTGAACACTGGCCATAAAGTCGAGGCTGAAAAATTGCACACCGGCCATAAAGTCGAGGAACAAAATTCGCACACTGGCCATAAAATGGGGGACCAAAATTGAACACTCGCCATAAAGTCGGGGACCAAAAATCGCACACTAGCCATAAAGACGGGGACCTAAAATTGAACACTGGCCATAAAGTGGAGGCTGAAAAATTGCACACCGGCCATAAAGACGGGGACCGAACATTGTACACTGGCCATAAAGTCGGGTCCCAAAAATCGCACACTGGCCATAAAGACGGGGACCTAAAATTGAACACTGGCCATAAAGTCGGGAACCAATAATTGCACATTGGCCATAAAGACGGGGACCAAAAATTGAACATTGGCCATAAAGTCGGGGACCATAAATAGCATAGTGGCCATAAAGTCGGGGACCTAAAATTGAACACTGGCCATAAAGTCGGGGACCAATAATTGCACATTGGCCATAAAGACGGGGACCAAATGTTGAACACTGGCCATAAAATCGGGGACCTATATTTGAACACTGGCCATAAAATGGGGGACCAAAAATTGCACACTGGCCATAAATACGGGGATCAAAAATTGAACACTGGCCATAAAGTCGGGGACCATAAATAGCATAGTGGCCATAAAAACGGGGACCTAAAATTGAACACTGGCCATAAAGTCGGGGACCAATAATTGCACATTGGCCATAAAGACGGGGACCAAATGTTGAACACTGGCCAAAGTCGGGGACCTAAAATTGAACACTGGCCATAAAATGGGGGACCAAAAATTGCACACTGGTAATAAATACGGGGATCAAAAATTGAACACTGGCCAAAAAGTCAGGACCAAATATTGTACACTGACCATATAATTGGGGACCAAAAATTGAACACTGGCCATAAAGTCGGGGAACAAAAATCGCAAACTGGCCATAAAGACGGGAACCAAAAACTGAACAATGGCCATAAAGACGGGGACCTAAAATTGAACACTCGCCATGAAGTCTGGACCAAAAATTGCACACCGGCCATAAAGACGGGGACCGAACGTTGTACACTGGCCATAAAGTCGGGGAACAAAATTCGCACACAGGCCATAAAGTCGGGGACCAGAAATCAACAATGGCCATAAAGTCGGGGATGAATAATTGCACGCTGGCCATAAAGACGGGGACCAAATATTAAACACTGGACATAAAGTCGGGGACCTATAATTGAACACTGGCCATAAAATGGGGGACCAAAATTGAACACTGGCCATAAAGTCGGGGACCAAAAATTGCACACTGACCAAAAAGACGGGGATCAAAAATTGTACACTGGCCATAAAGTCGGGGACCATAAATAGCATAGTGGCCATAAAGACGGGGACCTAAAATTGAACACTGGCCATAAAGCCGGGGACCAATAATTGAACGTTGGCCATAAAGACGGGGACCAAAAATTCAACATTGGCCATAAAGTCGGTGACCATAAATCGCATAGTGGCCATAAGGACGGGGACCTAAAATTGAACACTGGCCATAAAGACGGGGACCAAAGATGGAACACTGGCCATAAAGTCGGGGACCAAAAATCGCACACTGGCCATAAAGACGGGGCCCAAAAATTGAACACTGGCCATAAAGTCGGGGACCATAAATCGAAGAGAGGCCATAAAGACGGGGACCTAAAATTGAACATTGGCCATAAAGTCGGGGACCAATAATTGCACATTGGCCATAAAGACGGGGACCAAATTTTGAAAACTGGCCATAAAGTCGGGGACCTATAATTGAACACTGGCCATAAAATTGGGGATCAAAAATTGAACGCTGGTCATAACGTCGGGGACCATAAATAGCATAGTGGCCATAAAGACGGGGACCTAAAATTGAACACTGGCCATAAAGTCGGGGATCAATAATTGCACATTGGCCATAAAGACGGGGACCAAATGTTGAACACTGGCCATAAAGTCGGGGACCTATAATTGAACACTGGCCATAAAATTGGGGATCAAAAATTGAACGCTGGTCATAACGTCGGGGACCATAAATAGCATAGTGGCCATAAAGACGGGGACCTAAAATTGAACACTGGCCATAAAGTCGGGGATCAATAATTGCACATTGGCCATAAAGACGGGGACCAAATGTTGAACACTGGCCATAAAGTCGGGGACCTATAATTGAACACTGGCCATAAAGTCGGGGACCATAAATAGCATAGTGGCCATAAAGACGGGGACCTAAAATTGAACACTGGCCATAAAGTGGAGGCTGAAAAATTGCCCACCGGCCATAAAGACGGGGACCGAACATTGTACACTGGCCATAAAGTCGGGTACCAAAAATCGCACACTGGCCATAAAGACGGGGACCTAAAATTGAACACTGGCCATAAAGTCGGGGACCAATAATTGCACATTGGCCATAAACACGGGGACCAAATGTTGAACACTGGCCATAAAGTCGGGGAGCTATAATTGAACATTGGCCATAAAATGGGGGACCAAAAATTAAAAACTGGCCATAATTACGGGGATCAAAAATTGAACACTGGCCATAAAGTCGGGGACCATAAATAGCATAGTGGCCATAAAGACGGGGACCTAAAATAAACACAGGCCATAAAGTCGGAGACCAATAATTGCACATTGGCCATAAAGACGGGGGACCAAAAATTGAACACTGGCCATAAAGTCTGGGACCATAAATAGCATAGTGGCCATAAAGACGGGGACCTAAAATTGAACACTGGCCATAAAGTGGAGGCTGAAAATTGCACACCGGCCATAAAGACAGGGACCGAACATTGCACACTGGCCATAAAGACGGAACCTAAAATTGAACACTGGCCATAAAGTCGGGGACCAATAATTGCACATTGGCCATAAAGACGGGGAACAAAAATTGAACACTGTCCATAAAGTCGGGGACCATAAATAGCATAGTGGCCATAAAGACGGGGACCTAAAATTGAATACTGGCCATAAAATCGGGGACCAATAATTGCACATTGGCCATAAAGACGGGGACCAAATGTTGAACACTGGCCATAAAGTCGGGGACCTATAATTGGACACTGGCCATAAAATGGGGGACCAAAAATTGCAAACTGGCCATAAATACGGGGATCAAAAATTGAACACTGGCCATAAAGACGGGACCAAATTTTGTACACTGGACATATAGTCGGGGACCAAAAATTTGAACACTGGCCATAAAGTCGGGGACCAAAAATCGCAAACTGGCCATAAAGATGGGGACCAAAAATTGAACACTGGCCATAAAGTCGGGGACCATAAATCGAAGAGTGGCCATAAAGACGGGGACCTAAAATTGAACACTGACCATAAAGTCGGGGATAAATAATTGCAAATTGGCCATAAAGACGGGGAACAAAAATTGAACACTGGCCATAAAGTCGGGGACCAATAATTGCACATTGGCCATAAAGACGGGGACCAAATGTTGAACACTGGCCATAAAGTCGGGGACCATAAATCGAAGAGTGGCCTTAAAGACGGGGACCTAAAATTGAACACTGGCCATAAAGTCGGGGACCATAAATAGCATAGTGGCCATAAAGACGGGGACCTAAAATTGAACACTGGCCATAAAGTCGGGGACCATAAATAGCATAGAGGCCATAAAGACGGGGATCTAAAATTGAACACTGGCCATAAAGTCGGGGATAAATAATTGCACATTGGCCATAAAGACGGGGACCAAATGTTGAACACTGGCCATAAAGTCGGGGACCTATAATTGAACATTGGCCATAAAATGGGGGACCAAAAATTGCACACTGGCCATAAATACGGGAATCAAAAATTGAGCACTGGCCATAAAGTCGGGGACCATGAATAGCATAGTGGCCATAAAGACGGGGACCTAAAATTGAACACTGGCCATAAAGTCGGGGACCAATAATTGAACACTGGCCATAAAGTCGGGGACCATGAATAGCATAGTGGCCATAAAGACGGGGACCTAAAATTGAACACTGGCCATAAAGTCGGGGACCAATAATTGAACACTGGCCATAAAGTCGGGGACCAATAATTGCACATTGGCCATAAAGTCGGGGACCATGAATAGCATAGTGGCCATAAAGACGGGGACCTAAAATTGAAAACTAGCCATAAAGTCGGGGACCTATAATTGAAGACGGGCCATAAAATGGGGGATCAAAAATTGAACGCTGGCCATAAAGTCGGGGATCAATAATTGCACATTGGGCATAAAGACGGGGACCAAATGTTGAACACTGGCCATAAAGTCGGGGACCTATAATTGAACACTGGCCATAAAATGGGGGATCAAAAATTGAACGCTGGCCATAACGTCGGGGACCATAAATAGCATAGTGGCCATAAAGACGGGGACCTAAAGTTGAACACTGGCCATAAAGTCGGGGATCAATAATTGCACATTGGCCATAAAGACGGGGACCAAATGTTGAACACTGGCCATAAAGTCGGGGACCTATAATTGAACACTGGCCATAAAGACGGGGACCTAAAATGGAACACTGGCCATAAAGTCGGGGACCATAAATAGCATAGTGGCCATAAAGACGGGGACCTAAAATTGAACACTGGCCATAAAGTAGAGGCTGAAAAATTGCCCACCGGCCATAAAGACGGGGACCGAACATTGTACACTGGCCATAAAGTCGGGTACCAAAAATCGCACACTGGCCATAAAGACGGGGACCTAAAATTGAACACTGGCCATAAAGTCGGGGACCAATAATTGCACATTGGCCATAAACACGGGGACCAAAAATTGAACGCTGGTCATAACGTCGGGGACCATAAATAGCATAGTGGCCATAAAGACGGGGACCTAAAATTGAACACTGGCCATAAAGTCGGGGATCAATAATTGCACATTGGCCATAAAGACGGGGACCAAATGTTGAACACTGGCCATAAAGTCGGGGACCTATAATTGAACACTGGCCATAAAATTGGGGATCAAAAATTGAACGCTGGTCATAACGTCGGGGACCATAAATAGCATAGTGGCCATAAAGACGGGGACCTAAAATTGAACACTGGCCATAAAGTCGGGGATCAATAATTGCACATTGGCCATAAAGACGGGGACCAAATGTTGAACACTGGCCATAAAGTCGGGGACCTATAATTGAACACTGGCCATAAAGACGGGGACCTAAAATTGAACACTGGCCATAAAGTCGGGGACCATAAATAGCATAGTGGCCATAAAGACGGGGACCTAAAATTGAACACTGGCCATAAAGTGGAGGCTGAAAAATTGCCCACCGGCCATAAAGAAGGGGACCGAACATTGTACACTGGCCATAGAGTCGGGTACCAAAAATGGCACACTGGCCATAAAGACGGGGACCTAAAATTGAACACTGGCCATAAAGTCGGGGACCAATAATTGCACATTGGCCATAAACACGGGGACCAAATGTTGAACACTGGCCATAAAGTCGGGGAGCTATAATTGAACATTGGCCATAAAATGGGGGACCAAAAATTAAAAACTGGCCATAATTACGGGGATCAAAAATTGAACACTGGCCATAAAGTCGGGGACCATAAATAGCATAGTGGCCATAAAGACGGGGACCTAAAATAAACACAGGCCATAAAGTCGGAGACCAATAATTGCACATTGGCCATAAAGACGGGGGACCAAAAATTGAACACTGGCCATAAAGTCGGGGACCATAAATAGCATAGTGGCCATAAAGACGGGGACCTAAAATTGAACACTGGCTATAAAGTGGAGGCTGAAAAATTGCACACCGGCCATAAAGACGGGGACCGAACATTGTACATGGCCATAAAGTCGGGTACCAAAAATCGCACACTGGCCATAAAGACGGGGACCTAAAATTGAACACTGGCCATAAAGTCGGGGACCATAAATAGCATAGAGGCCATAAAGACGGGGATCTAAAATTGAACACTGGCCATAAAGTCGGGGACCTATAATTGAACATTGGCCATAAAATGGGGGACCAAAAATTGCACACTGGCCATAAAGACGGGGACCTAAAATTGAACACTGGCCATAAAGTCGGGGACCCATAATTGAACACTGGCTATAAAATCGGGGACCATGAATAGCATAGTGGCCATAAAGACGGGGACCTAAAATTGAACACTGGCCATAAAGTCGGGGACCAATAATTGAACACTGGCCATAAAGTCGGGGACCAATAATTGCACATTGGCCATAAAGTCGGGGACCATGAATAGCATAGTGGCCATAAAGACGGGGACCTAAAATTGAAAACTAGCCATAAAGTCGGGGACCTATAATTGAAGACGGGCCATAAAATGGGGGATCAAAAATTGAACGCTGGCCATAAAGTCGGGGATCAATAATTGCACATTGGGCATAAAGACGGGGACCAAATGTTGAACACTGGCCATAAAATCGGGGACCTATAATTGAACACTGGCCATAAAATGGGGGATCAAAAATTGAACGCTGGCCATAACGTCGGGGACCATAAATAGCATAGTGGCCATAAAGACGGGGACCTAAAATTGAACACTGGCCATAAAGTCGGGGATCAATAATTGCACATTGGCCATAAAGACGGGGACCAAATGTTGAACATTGGCCATAAACTCGGGGACCTATAATTGAACACTGGCCAAAAAGACGGGGACCTAAAATGGAACACTGGCCATAAAGTCGGGTACCAAAAATCGCACATTGGCCATAAACACGGGGACCAAATGTTGAACACTGGCCATAAAGTCGGGGTGCTATAATTGAACACTGGCCATAAAGTCGGGGACCATAAATAGCATAGTGGCCATAAAGACGGGGACCTAAAATAAACACAGGCCATAAAGTCGGGGACCAATAATTGCACATTGGCCATAAAGACGGGGACCAAATGTTGAACACTGGCCATAAAGTCGGGGACCTATAATTGAACACTGGCCATAAAGACGGGGATCAAAAATTGAACACTGGCCATAAAGTAGGGTACCAAAAATCGCACACTGGCCATAAAGACGGGGACCTAAAATTGAACACTGGCCATAAAGTCGGGGACCAATAATTGCACATTGGCCATAAAGACGGGGACCAAAAATTGAACACTGGCCATAAAGTCGGGGACCATAAATAGCATAGTGGCCATAAAGACGGGGATCTAAAATTGAACACTGGCCATAAAGTCGGGGACAAATAATTGCACATTGGCCATAAAGACGGGGACCAAATGTTGAACACTGGCCATAAAGTCGGGGACCTATAATTGAACATTGGCCATAAAATGGGGGACCAAAAATTGCACACTGGCCATAAATACGGGAATCAAAAATTGAACACTGGCCATAAAGTCGGGGACCATAAATAGCATAGTGGCCATAAAGACGGGGACCTAAAATTGAACACTGACCATAAAGTCGGGGACAAATAATTGCACATTGGCCATAAAGACGGGGAACAAAAATTGAACACTGGCCATAAAGTCGGGGACCATGAATAGCATAGTGGCCATAAAGACGGGGACCTAAAATTGAACACTGGCCATAAAGTCGGGGACCAATAATTGAACACTGGCTATAAAGTCGGGGACCAATAATTGCACATTGGCCATAAAGTCAGGGACCATGAATAGCACAGTGGCCATAAAGACGGGGACCTAAAATTGAAAACTGGCCATAAAGTCGGGGACCTATAATTGAAGACTGGCCATAAAATGGGGGATCAAAAATTGAACGCTGGCCATAAAGTCGGGGATCAATAATTGCACATTGGGCATAAAGACGGGGACCAAATGTTGAACACTGGCCATAAAGTCGGGGACCTATAATTGAACACTGGCCATAAAATGGGGGACCAAAAATTGCACACTGGCCATAAATACGGGAATCAAAAATTGAACACTGGCCATAAAGTCGGGGACCATGAATAGCATAGTGGCCATAAAGACGGGGACCTAAAATTGAACACTGGCCATAAAGTCGGGGACCAATAATTGCACATTGGCCATAAAGACGGGGACCAAAAATTGAACACTGGCCATAAAGTCGGGGACCATAAATAGCATAGTGGCCATAAAGACGGGGATCTAAAATTGAACACTGGCCATAAAGTCGGGGACAAATAATTGCACATTGGCCATAAAGACGGGGACCAAATGTTGAACACTGGCCATAAAGTCGGGGACCTATAATTGAACATTGGCCATAAAATGGGGGACCAAAAATTGCACACTGGCCATAAATACGGGAATCAAAAATTGAACACTGGCCATAAAGTCGGGGACCATAAATAGCATAGTGGCCATAAAGACGGGGACCTAAAATTGAACACTGGCCATAAAGTCGGGGACCAATAATTGAACACTGGCCATAAAGTCGGGGACCATGAATAGCATAGTGGCCATAAAGACGGGGACCTAAAATTGAACACTGGCCATAAAGTCGGGGACCAATAATTGAACACTGGCCATAAAGTCGGGGACCAATAATTGCACATTGGCCATAAAGTCGGGGACCATGAATAGCATAGTGGCCATAAAGACGGGGACCTAAAATTGAAAACTAGCCATAAAGTCGGGGACCTATAATTGAAGACGGGCCATAAAATGGGGGATCAAAAATTGAACGCTGGCCATAAAGTCGGGGATCAATAATTGCACATTGGGCATAAAGACGGGGACCAAATGTTGAACACTGGCCATAAAGTCGGGGACCTATAATTGAACACTGGCCATAAAATGGGGGATCAAAAATTGAACGCTGGCCATAACGTCGGGGACCATAAATAGCATAGTGGCCATAAAGACGGGGACCTAAAATTGAACACTGGCCATAAAGTCGGGGATCAATAATTGCACATTGGCCATAAAGACGGGGACCAAATGTTGAACATTGGCCATAAACTCGGGGACCTATAATTGAACACTGGCCATAAAGACGGGGACCTAAAATGGAACACTGGCCATAAAGTCGGGTACCAAAAATCGCACACTGGCCATAAAGACGGGGACCTAAAATTGAACACTGGCCATAAAGTCGGGGTGCTATAATTGAACACTGGCCATAAAGTCGGGGACCATAAATAGCATAGTGGCCATAAAGACGGGGACCTAAAATAAACAGGC
This sequence comes from Octopus bimaculoides, assembly GCF_046866305.1. NCBI lineage: Eukaryota > Metazoa > Mollusca > Cephalopoda > Octopoda > Octopodidae > Octopus > Octopus bimaculoides. The sequence continues at coordinate 56,719,784 of NC_142942.1, forward strand.
CATAAAGTCGGGGACCAATAATTGCACATTGGCCAAAAAGTCAGGACCAAATATTGTACACTGACCATATAATTGGGGACCAAAAATTGAACACTGGCCATAAAGTCGGGGAACAAAAATCGCAAACTGGCCATAAAGACGGGAACCAAAAACTGAACAATGGCCATAAAGACGGGGACCTAAAATTGAACACTCGCCATAAAGTCTGGACCAAAAATTGCACACCGGCCATAAAGACGGGGACCGAACGTTGTACACTGGCCATAAAGTCGGGGAACAAAATTCGCACACAGGCCATAAAGTCGGGGACCAGAAATCAACAATGGCCATAAAGTCGGGGATGAATAATTGCACGCTGGCCATAAAGACGGGGACCAAATATTAAACACTGGACATAAAGTCGGGGACCTATAATTGAACACTGGCCATAAAATGGGGGACCAAAATTGAACACTGGCCATAAAGTCGGGGACCAAAAATTGCACACTGACCAAAAAGACGGGGACCAAAAATTGTACACTGGCCATAAAGTCGGGGACCATAAATAGCATAGTGGCCATAAAGACGGGGACCTAAAATTGAACACTGGCCATAAAGCCGGGGACCAATAATTGAACGTTGGCCATAAAGACGGGGACCAAAAATTCAACATTGGCCATAAAGTCGGTGACCATAAATCGCATAGTGGCCATAAGGACGGGGACCTAAAATTGAACACTGGCCATAAAGACGGGGACCAAAGATGGAACACTGGCCATAAAGTCGGGGACCAAAAATCGCACACTGGCCATAAAGACGGGGCCCAAAAATTGAACACTGGCCATAAAGTCGGGGACCATAAATCGAAGAGAGGCCATAAAGACGGGGACCTAAAATTGAACATTGGCCATAAAGTCGGGGACCAATAATTGCACATTGGCCATAAAGACGGGGACCAAATTTTGAAAACTGGCCATAAAGTCGGGGACCTATAATTGAACACTGGCCATAAAATTGGGGATCAAAAATTGAACGCTGGTCATAACGTCGGGGACCATAAATAGCATAGTGGCCATAAAGACGGGGACCTAAAATTGAACACTGGCCATAAAGTCGGGGATCAATAATTGCACATTGGCCATAAAGACGGGGACCAAATGTTGAACACTGGCCATAAAGTCGGGGACCTATAATTGAACACTGGCCATAAAATTGGGGATCAAAAATTGAACGCTGGTCATAACGTCGGGGACCATAAATAGCATAGTGGCCATAAAGACGGGGACCTAAAATTGAACACTGGCCATAAAGTCGGGGATCAATAATTGCACATTGGCCATAAAGACGGGGACCAAATGTTGAACACTGGCCATAAAGTCGGGGACCTATAATTGAACACTGGCCATAAAGTCGGGGACCATAAATAGCATAGTGGCCATAAAGACGGGGACCTAAAATTGAACACTGGCCATAAAGTGGAGGCTGAAAAATTGCCCACCGGCCATAAAGACGGGGACCGAACATTGTACACTGGCCATAAAGTCGGGTACCAAAAATCGCACACTGGCCATAAAGACGGGGACCTAAAATTGAACACTGGCCATAAAGTCGGGGACCAATAATTGCACATTGGCCATAAACACGGGGACCAAATGTTGAACACTGGCCATAAAGTCGGGGAGCTATAATTGAACATTGGCCATAAAATGGGGGACCAAAAATTAAAAACTGGCCATAATTACGGGGATCAAAAATTGAACACTGGCCATAAAGTCGGGGACCATAAATAGCATAGTGGCCATAAAGACGGGGACCTAAAATAAACACAGGCCATAAAGTCGGAGACCAATAATTGCACATTGGCCATAAAGACGGGGGACCAAAAATTGAACACTGGCCATAAAGTCGGGGACCATAAATAGCATAGTGGCCATAAAGACGGGGACCTAAAATTGAACACTGGCCATAAAGTGGAGGCTGAAAATTGCACACCGGCCATAAAGACAGGGACCGAACATTGCACACTGGCCATAAAGACGGAACCTAAAATTGAACACTGGCCATAAAGTCGGGGACCAATAATTGCACATTGGCCATAAAGACGGGGAACAAAAATTGAACACTGTCCATAAAGTCGGGGACCATAAATAGCATAGTGGCCATAAAGACGGGGACCTAAAATTGAATACTGGCCATAAAATCGGGGACCAATAATTGCACATTGGCCATAAAGACGGGGACCAAATGTTGAACACTGGCCATAAAGTCGGGGACCTATAATTGGACACTGGCCATAAAATGGGGGACCAAAAATTGCAAACTGGCCATAAATACGGGGATCAAAAATTGAACACTGGCCATAAAGACGGGACCAAATTTTGTACACTGGACATATAGTCGGGGACCAAAAATTTGAACACTGGCCATAAAGTCGGGGACCAAAAATCGCAAACTGGCCATAAAGATGGGGACCAAAAATTGAACACTGGCCATAAAGTCGGGGACCATAAATCGAAGAGTGGCCATAAAGACGGGGACCTAAAATTGAACACTGACCATAAAGTCGGGGATAAATAATTGCAAATTGGCCATAAAGACGGGGAACAAAAATTGAACACTGGCCATAAAGTCGGGGACCAATAATTGCACATTGGCCATAAAGACGGGGACCAAATGTTGAACACTGGCCATAAAGTCGGGGACCATAAATCGAAGAGTGGCCTTAAAGACGGGGACCTAAAATTGAACACTGGCCATAAAGTCGGGGACCATAAATAGCATAGTGGCCATAAAGACGGGGACCTAAAATTGAACACTGGCCATAAAGTCGGGGACCATAAATAGCATAGAGGCCATAAAGACGGGGATCTAAAATTGAACACTGGCCATAAAGTCGGGGATAAATAATTGCACATTGGCCATAAAGACGGGGACCAAATGTTGAACACTGGCCATAAAGTCGGGGACCTATAATTGAACATTGGCCATAAAATGGGGGACCAAAAATTGCACACTGGCCATAAATACGGGAATCAAAAATTGAGCACTGGCCATAAAGTCGGGGACCATGAATAGCATAGTGGCCATAAAGACGGGGACCTAAAATTGAACACTGGCCATAAAGTCGGGGACCAATAATTGAACACTGGCCATAAAGTCGGGGACCATGAATAGCATAGTGGCCATAAAGACGGGGACCTAAAATTGAACACTGGCCATAAAGTCGGGGACCAATAATTGAACACTGGCCATAAAGTCGGGGACCAATAATTGCACATTGGCCATAAAGTCGGGGACCATGAATAGCATAGTGGCCATAAAGACGGGGACCTAAAATTGAAAACTAGCCATAAAGTCGGGGACCTATAATTGAAGACGGGCCATAAAATGGGGGATCAAAAATTGAACGCTGGCCATAAAGTCGGGGATCAATAATTGCACATTGGGCATAAAGACGGGGACCAAATGTTGAACACTGGCCATAAAGTCGGGGACCTATAATTGAACACTGGCCATAAAATGGGGGATCAAAAATTGAACGCTGGCCATAACGTCGGGGACCATAAATAGCATAGTGGCCATAAAGACGGGGACCTAAAGTTGAACACTGGCCATAAAGTCGGGGATCAATAATTGCACATTGGCCATAAAGACGGGGACCAAATGTTGAACACTGGCCATAAAGTCGGGGACCTATAATTGAACACTGGCCATAAAGACGGGGACCTAAAATGGAACACTGGCCATAAAGTCGGGGACCATAAATAGCATAGTGGCCATAAAGACGGGGACCTAAAATTGAACACTGGCCATAAAGTAGAGGCTGAAAAATTGCCCACCGGCCATAAAGACGGGGACCGAACATTGTACACTGGCCATAAAGTCGGGTACCAAAAATCGCACACTGGCCATAAAGACGGGGACCTAAAATTGAACACTGGCCATAAAGTCGGGGACCAATAATTGCACATTGGCCATAAAATTGGGGATCAAAAATTGAACGCTGGTCATAACGTCGGGGACCATAAATAGCATAGTGGCCATAAAGACGGGGACCTAAAATTGAACACTGGCCATAAAGTCGGGGATCAATAATTGCACATTGGCCATAAAGACGGGGACCAAATGTTGAACACTGGCCATAAAGTCGGGGACCTATAATTGAACACTGGCCATAAAGACGGGGACCTAAAATTGAACACTGGCCATAAAGTCGGGGACCATAAATAGCATAGTGGCCATAAAGACGGGGACCTAAAATTGAACACTGGCCATAAAGTGGAGGCTGAAAAATTGCCCACCGGCCATAAAGAAGGGGACCGAACATTGTACACTGGCCATAGAGTCGGGTACCAAAAATGGCACACTGGCCATAAAGACGGGGACCTAAAATTGAACACTGGCCATAAAGTCGGGGACCAATAATTGCACATTGGCCATAAACACGGGGACCAAATGTTGAACACTGGCCATAAAGTCGGGGAGCTATAATTGAACATTGGCCATAAAATGGGGGACCAAAAATTAAAAACTGGCCATAATTACGGGGATCAAAAATTGAACACTGGCCATAAAGTCGGGGACCATAAATAGCATAGTGGCCATAAAGACGGGGACCTAAAATAAACACAGGCCATAAAGTCGGAGACCAATAATTGCACATTGGCCATAAAGACGGGGGACCAAAAATTGAACACTGGCCATAAAGTCGGGGACCATAAATAGCATAGTGGCCATAAAGACGGGGACCTAAAATTGAACACTGGCTATAAAGTGGAGGCTGAAAAATTGCACACCGGCCATAAAGACGGGGACCGAACATTGTACATGGCCATAAAGTCGGGTACCAAAAATCGCACACTGGCCATAAAGACGGGGACCTAAAATTGAACACTGGCCATAAAGTCGGGGACCATAAATAGCATAGAGGCCATAAAGACGGGGATCTAAAATTGAACACTGGCCATAAAGTCGGGGACCTATAATTGAACATTGGCCATAAAATGGGGGACCAAAAATTGCACACTGGCCATAAAGACGGGGACCTAAAATTGAACACTGGCCATAAAGTCGGGGACCCATAATTGAACACTGGCTATAAAATCGGGGACCATGAATAGCATAGTGGCCATAAAGACGGGGACCTAAAATTGAACACTGGCCATAAAGTCGGGGACCAATAATTGAACACTGGCCATAAAGTCGGGGACCAATAATTGCACATTGGCCATAAAGTCGGGGACCATGAATAGCATAGTGGCCATAAAGACGGGGACCTAAAATTGAAAACTAGCCATAAAGTCGGGGACCTATAATTGAAGACGGGCCATAAAATGGGGGATCAAAAATTGAACGCTGGCCATAAAGTCGGGGATCAATAATTGCACATTGGGCATAAAGACGGGGACCAAATGTTGAACACTGGCCATAAAATCGGGGACCTATAATTGAACACTGGCCATAAAATGGGGGATCAAAAATTGAACGCTGGCCATAACGTCGGGGACCATAAATAGCATAGTGGCCATAAAGACGGGGACCTAAAATTGAACACTGGCCATAAAGTCGGGGATCAATAATTGCACATTGGCCATAAAGACGGGGACCAAATGTTGAACATTGGCCATAAACTCGGGGACCTATAATTGAACACTGGCCAAAAAGACGGGGACCTAAAATGGAACACTGGCCATAAAGTCGGGTACCAAAAATCGCACATTGGCCATAAACACGGGGACCAAATGTTGAACACTGGCCATAAAGTCGGGGTGCTATAATTGAACACTGGCCATAAAGTCGGGGACCATAAATAGCATAGTGGCCATAAAGACGGGGACCTAAAATAAACACAGGCCATAAAGTCGGGGACCAATAATTGCACATTGGCCATAAAGACGGGGACCAAATGTTGAACACTGGCCATAAAGTCGGGGACCTATAATTGAACACTGGCCATAAAGACGGGGATCAAAAATTGAACACTGGCCATAAAGTAGGGTACCAAAAATCGCACACTGGCCATAAAGACGGGGACCTAAAATTGAACACTGGCCATAAAGTCGGGGACCAATAATTGCACATTGGCCATAAAGACGGGGACCAAAAATTGAACACTGGCCATAAAGTCGGGGACCATAAATAGCATAGTGGCCATAAAGACGGGGATCTAAAATTGAACACTGGCCATAAAGTCGGGGACAAATAATTGCACATTGGCCATAAAGACGGGGACCAAATGTTGAACACTGGCCATAAAGTCGGGGACCTATAATTGAACATTGGCCATAAAATGGGGGACCAAAAATTGCACACTGGCCATAAATACGGGAATCAAAAATTGAACACTGGCCATAAAGTCGGGGACCATAAATAGCATAGTGGCCATAAAGACGGGGACCTAAAATTGAACACTGACCATAAAGTCGGGGACAAATAATTGCACATTGGCCATAAAGACGGGGAACAAAAATTGAACACTGGCCATAAAGTCGGGGACCATGAATAGCATAGTGGCCATAAAGACGGGGACCTAAAATTGAACACTGGCCATAAAGTCGGGGACCAATAATTGAACACTGGCTATAAAGTCGGGGACCAATAATTGCACATTGGCCATAAAGTCAGGGACCATGAATAGCACAGTGGCCATAAAGACGGGGACCTAAAATTGAAAACTGGCCATAAAGTCGGGGACCTATAATTGAAGACTGGCCATAAAATGGGGGATCAAAAATTGAACGCTGGCCATAAAGTCGGGGATCAATAATTGCACATTGGGCATAAAGACGGGGACCAAATGTTGAACACTGGCCATAAAGTCGGGGACCTATAATTGAACACTGGCCATAAAATGGGGGACCAAAAATTGCACACTGGCCATAAATACGGGAATCAAAAATTGAACACTGGCCATAAAGTCGGGGACCATGAATAGCATAGTGGCCATAAAGACGGGGACCTAAAATTGAACACTGGCCATAAAGTCGGGGACCAATAATTGCACATTGGCCATAAAGACGGGGACCAAAAATTGAACACTGGCCATAAAGTCGGGGACCATAAATAGCATAGTGGCCATAAAGACGGGGATCTAAAATTGAACACTGGCCATAAAGTCGGGGACAAATAATTGCACATTGGCCATAAAGACGGGGACCAAATGTTGAACACTGGCCATAAAGTCGGGGACCTATAATTGAACATTGGCCATAAAATGGGGGACCAAAAATTGCACACTGGCCATAAATACGGGAATCAAAAATTGAACACTGGCCATAAAGTCGGGGACCATAAATAGCATAGTGGCCATAAAGACGGGGACCTAAAATTGAACACTGGCCATAAAGTCGGGGACCAATAATTGAACACTGGCCATAAAGTCGGGGACCATGAATAGCATAGTGGCCATAAAGACGGGGACCTAAAATTGAACACTGGCCATAAAGTCGGGGACCAATAATTGAACACTGGCCATAAAGTCGGGGACCAATAATTGCACATTGGCCATAAAGTCGGGGACCATGAATAGCATAGTGGCCATAAAGACGGGGACCTAAAATTGAAAACTAGCCATAAAGTCGGGGACCTATAATTGAAGACGGGCCATAAAATGGGGGATCAAAAATTGAACGCTGGCCATAAAGTCGGGGATCAATAATTGCACATTGGGCATAAAGACGGGGACCAAATGTTGAACACTGGCCATAAAGTCGGGGACCTATAATTGAACACTGGCCATAAAATGGGGGATCAAAAATTGAACGCTGGCCATAACGTCGGGGACCATAAATAGCATAGTGGCCATAAAGACGGGGACCTAAAATTGAACACTGGCCATAAAGTCGGGGATCAATAATTGCACATTGGCCATAAAGACGGGGACCAAATGTTGAACATTGGCCATAAACTCGGGGACCTATAATTGAACACTGGCCATAAAGACGGGGACCTAAAATGGAACACTGGCCATAAAGTCGGGTACCAAAAATCGCACACTGGCCATAAAGACGGGGACCTAAAATTGAACACTGGCCATAAAGTCGGGGTGCTATAATTGAACACTGGCCATAAAGTCGGGGACCATAAATAGCATAGTGGCCATAAAGACGGGGACCTAAAATAAACAGGCCATAAAGTCGGGGACCAATAATTGCACATTGGCCAAAAAGTCAGGACCAAATATTGTACACTGACCATATAATTGGGGACCAAAAATTGAACACTGGCCATAAAGTCGGGGAACAAAAATCGCAAACTGGCCATAAAGACGGGAACCAAAAACTGAACAATGGCCATAAAGACGGGGACCTAAAATTGAACACTCGCCATAAAGTCTGGACCAAAAATTGCACACCGGCCATAAAGACGGGGACCGAACGTTGTACACTGGCCATAAAGTCGGGGAACAAAATTCGCACACAGGCCATAAAGTCGGGGACCAGAAATCAACAATGGCCATAAAGTCGGGGATGAATAATTGCACGCTGGCCATAAAGACGGGGACCAAATATTAAACACTGGACATAAAGTCGGGGACCTATAATTGAACACTGGCCATAAAATGGGGGACCAAAATTGAACACTGGCCATAAAGTCGGGGACCAAAAATTGCACACTGACCAAAAAGACGGGGACCAAAAATTGTACACTGGCCATAAAGTCGGGGACCATAAATAGCATAGTGGCCATAAAGACGGGGACCTAAAATTGAACACTGGCCATAAAGCCGGGGACCAATAATTGAACGTTGGCCATAAAGACGGGGACCAAAAATTCAACATTGGCCATAAAGTCGGTGACCATAAATCGCATAGTGGCCATAAGGACGGGGACCTAAAATTGAACACTGGCCATAAAGACGGGGACCAAAGATGGAACACTGGCCATAAAGTCGGGGACCAAAAATCGCACACTGGCCATAAAGACGGGGCCCAAAAATTGAACACTGGCCATAAAGTCGGGGACCATAAATCGAAGAGAGGCCATAAAGACGGGGACCTAAAATTGAACATTGGCCATAAAGTCGGGGACCAATAATTGCACATTGGCCATAAAGACGGGGACCAAATTTTGAAAACTGGCCATAAAGTCGGGGACCTATAATTGAACACTGGCCATAAAATTGGGGATCAAAAATTGAACGCTGGTCATAACGTCGGGGACCATAAATAGCATAGTGGCCATAAAGACGGGGACCTAAAATTGAACACTGGCCATAAAGTCGGGGATCAATAATTGCACATTGGCCATAAAGACGGGGACCAAATGTTGAACACTGGCCATAAAGTCGGGGACCTATAATTGAACACTGGCCATAAAATTGGGGATCAAAAATTGAACGCTGGTCATAACGTCGGGGACCATAAATAGCATAGTGGCCATAAAGACGGGGACCTAAAATTGAACACTGGCCATAAAGTCGGGGATCAATAATTGCACATTGGCCATAAAGACGGGGACCAAATGTTGAACACTGGCCATAAAGTCGGGGACCTATAATTGAACACTGGCCATAAAGTCGGGGACCATAAATAGCATAGTGGCCATAAAGACGGGGACCTAAAATTGAACACTGGCCATAAAGTGGAGGCTGAAAAATTGCCCACCGGCCATAAAGACGGGGACCGAACATTGTACACTGGCCATAAAGTCGGGTACCAAAAATCGCACACTGGCCATAAAGACGGGGACCTAAAATTGAACACTGGCCATAAAGTCGGGGACCAATAATTGCACATTGGCCATAAACACGGGGACCAAATGTTGAACACTGGCCATAAAGTCGGGGAGCTATAATTGAACATTGGCCATAAAATGGGGGACCAAAAATTAAAAACTGGCCATAATTACGGGGATCAAAAATTGAACACTGGCCATAAAGTCGGGGACCATAAATAGCATAGTGGCCATAAAGACGGGGACCTAAAATAAACACAGGCCATAAAGTCGGAGACCAATAATTGCACATTGGCCATAAAGACGGGGGACCAAAAATTGAACACTGGCCATAAAGTCGGGGACCATAAATAGCATAGTGGCCATAAAGACGGGGACCTAAAATTGAACACTGGCCATAAAGTGGAGGCTGAAAATTGCACACCGGCCATAAAGACAGGGACCGAACATTGCACACTGGCCATAAAGACGGAACCTAAAATTGAACACTGGCCATAAAGTCGGGGACCAATAATTGCACATTGGCCATAAAGACGGGGAACAAAAATTGAACACTGTCCATAAAGTCGGGGACCATAAATAGCATAGTGGCCATAAAGACGGGGACCTAAAATTGAATACTGGCCATAAAATCGGGGACCAATAATTGCACATTGGCCATAAAGACGGGGACCAAATGTTGAACACTGGCCATAAAGTCGGGGACCTATAATTGGACACTGGCCATAAAATGGGGGACCAAAAATTGCAAACTGGCCATAAATACGGGGATCAAAAATTGAACACTGGCCATAAAGACGGGACCAAATTTTGTACACTGGACATATAGTCGGGGACCAAAAATTTGAACACTGGCCATAAAGTCGGGGACCAAAAATCGCAAACTGGCCATAAAGATGGGGACCAAAAATTGAACACTGGCCATAAAGTCGGGGACCATAAATCGAAGAGTGGCCATAAAGACGGGGACCTAAAATTGAACACTGACCATAAAGTCGGGGATAAATAATTGCAAATTGGCCATAAAGACGGGGAACAAAAATTGAACACTGGCCATAAAGTCGGGGACCAATAATTGCACATTGGCCATAAAGACGGGGACCAAATGTTGAACACTGGCCATAAAGTCGGGGACCATAAATAGCATAGTGGCCATAAAGACGGGGACCTAAAATTGAATACTGGCCATAAAATCGGGGACCAATAATTGCACATTGGCCATAAAGACGGGGACCAAATGTTGAACACTGGCCATAAAGTCGGGGACCTATAATTGGACACTGGCCATAAAATGGGGGACCAAAAATTGCAAACTGGCCATAAATACGGGGATCAAAAATTGAACACTGGCCATAAAGACGGGACCAAATTTTGTACACTGGACATATAGTCGGGGACCAAAAATTTGAACACTGGCCATAAAGTCGGGGACCAAAAATCGCAAACTGGCCATAAAGATGGGGACCAAAAATTGAACACTGGCCATAAAGTCGGGGACCATAAATCGAAGAGTGGCCATAAAGACGGGGACCTAAAATTGAACACTGACCATAAAGTCGGGGATAAATAATTGCAAATTGGCCATAAAGACGGGGAACAAAAATTGAACACTGGCCATAAAGTCGGGGACCAATAATTGCACATTGGCCATAAAGACGGGGACCAAATGTTGAACACTGGCCATAAAGTCGGGGACCATAAATCGAAGAGTGGCCTTAAAGACGGGGACCTAAAATTGAACACTGGCCATAAAGTCGGGGACCATAAATAGCATAGTGGCCATAAAGACGGGGACCTAAAATTGAACACTGGCCATAAAGTCGGGGACCATAAATAGCATAGAGGCCATAAAGACGGGGATCTAAAATTGAACACTGGCCATAAAGTCGGGGATAAATAATTGCACATTGGCCATAAAGACGGGGACCAAATGTTGAACACTGGCCATAAAGTCGGGGACCTATAATTGAACATTGGCCATAAAATGGGGGACCAAAAATTGCACACTGGCCATAAATACGGGAATCAAAAATTGAGCACTGGCCATAAAGTCGGGGACCATGAATAGCATAGTGGCCATAAAGACGGGGACCTAAAATTGAACACTGGCCATAAGGACGGGGACCTATAATTGAACACTGGCCATAAAGTCGGGGACCTATAATTGAACACTAGCCATAAAGACGGGGACCTAAAATGGAACACTGGCCATAAAGTCGGGGACCATAAATAGCATAGTGGCCATAAAGACGGGGACCTAAAATTGAACACTGGCCATAAAGTCGGGGATCAATAATTGCACATTGGCCATAAAGACGGGGGCCGAATGTTGAACACTGGCCATAAAGTCGGGGACCTATAATTGAACATTGGCCATAAAATGGGGGAACAAAAATTGCACACTGGCCATAAATACGGGAATCAAAAATTGAACACTGGCCATAAAGTCGGGGACCATAAATAGCATAGTGGCCATAAAGACGGGGACCTAAAATTGAACACTGGCCATAAAGTCGGGGACCAATAATTGCACATTGGCCATAAAGTCGGGGACCATAAATAGCATAGTGGCCATAAAGACGGGGACCTAAAATAAACACAGGCCATAAAGACGGGGACCTAAAATTGAACACTGGCCATAAAGTCGGGGACTATAAATAGCATAGTGGCCATAAAGACGCGGACCTAAAATTGAACACTGGCTATAAAGTCGGGGACCATAAATAGCATAGTGGCCATAAAGACGGGGACCTGAAATTGAACATTGGCCATAAAGTCGGGGACCAAGAATTGCACATTGGCCATAAAGACGGGGACCTATAATTGAACACTGGCCATAAAATGGGGGATCAAAAATTGAACGCTGGCCATAAAGTCGGGGACCAATAATTGCACATTGGCCATAAAGTCGGGGACCATAAATAGCATAGTGGCCATAAAGACGGGGACCTAAAATAAACACAGGCCATAAAGACGGGGACCTAAAATTGAACACTGGCCATAAAGTCGGGGACTATAAATAGCATAGTGGCCATAAAGACGCGGACCTAAAATTGAACACTGGCTATAAAGTCGGGGACCATAAATAGCATAGTGGCCATAAAGACGGGGACCTGAAATTGAACATTGGCCATAAAGTCGGGGACCAAGAATTGCACATTGGCCATAAAGACGGGGACCTATAATTGAACACTGGCCATAAAATGGGGGATCAAAAATTGAACGCTGGCCATAAAGTCGGGGACCATAAATAGCATAGTGGCCATAAAGACGGGGACCAAATGTTGAACACTGGCCATAAATTCGGGGACCTATAATTGAACACTGGCCATAAAATGGGGGACCAAAAATTGCAAACTGGCCATAAATACGGGGATCAAAAATTGAACACTGGCCATAAAGTCGGGACCAAATTTTGTACACTGGACATATAGTCGGGGACCAAAAATTTGAATACTGGCGATAAAGTCGGGGACCAAAAATCGCAAACTGGCCATAATTACGGGGATCAAAAATTGAACACTGGCCATAAAGTCGGGGACCATAAATAGCATAGTGGCCATAAAGACGGGGACCTAAAATTGAACACTGGCCATAAATTCGGGGATCAATAATTGCACATTGGCCATAAGGACGGGGACCAAATGTTGAACACTGGCCATAAAGACGGGGACCTATAATTGAACACTGGCCATAAAGACGGGGACCTAAAATGGAACACTGGCCATAAAGTCGGGGACCATAAATAGCATAGTGGCCATAAAGACGGGGACCTAAAATTGAACACTGGCCATAAAGTCGGGGATCAATAATTGCACATTGGCCATAAAGACGGGGGCCGAATGTTGAACACTGGCCATAAAGTCGGGGATCAATAATTGCACATTGGCCATAAAGTCGGGGACCAATAATTGCACATTGGCCATAAAGACTGGGACCAAAAATTGAACACTGGCCATAAAGTCGGGGACCATAAATAGCATAGTGGCCATAAAGACGGGGACCTAAAATTGAACACTGGCCATAAAGTCGGGGACCAATGATTGCACATTGGCCATAAAGACGGAGACCAAATGTTGAACACTGGCCATAAAGTCGGGGACCTATAATTGAACATTGGCCATAAAATGGGGGAACAAAAATTGCACACTGGCCATAAATACGGGAATCAAAAATTGAACACTGGCCATAAAGTCGGGGACCATAAATAGCATAGTGGCCATAAAGACGGGGACCTAAAATTGAACACTGACCATAAAGTCGGGGACAAATAATTGCACATTGGCCATAAAGACGGGGATCAAAAATTGAACACTGGCCATAAAGTCGGGGACCATAAATAGCATAGTGGCCATAAAGACGGGGACCTAAAATTGAACACTGGCCATAAAGTCGGGGACCAATAATTGCACATTGGCCATAAAGACGGGGACCAAATGTTGAACACTGGCCATAAAGACGGGGACCAATAATTGAACACCGGCCATAAAATGGGGGACCAAAAATTGCAAACTGGCCATAATTACGGGGATCAAAAATTGAACACTGGCCAAGAAGTCGGGGACCAATAATTGCACATTGGCCATAAAGACGGGGACCAAAAATTGAACACTGGCCATAAAGTCGGGGACCATAAATAGCATAGTGGCCATAAAGACGGGGACCTAAAATAAACACAGGCCATAAAGACGGGGACCTAAAATTGAACACTGGCCATAAATTGGAGGCTGAAAAATTGCACACCGGCCATAAAGACGGGGACCGAACATTGTACACTGGCCATAAAGTCGGGGGCCATAAATCGCATAGTGGCCATAAAGACGGGGACCTAAAATTGAACACTGGCCATAAAGTCGGGGACCATAAATAGCATAGTGGCCATAAAGACGGGGACGTAATATTGAACACTGGCCATAAAGTCGGGGACCAATAATTGCACATTGGCCATAAAGACGGGGACCAAATGTTGAACACTGGCCATAAAGTCGGGGACCAATAATTGAACACGGGCCATAAAATGGGGGACCAAAAATTCCAAACTGCCAATAAAGTCGGGGAACATAAATAGCAAAGTGACCATAAAGACGGGGACATAAAATTGAACACTGGCCATAAAGTGGAGGCTGAAAATTGCACACCGGCCATAAAGACGGGGACCAAACATTGCACACTGGCCATAAAGACGGAACCTAAAATTGAACACTGGCCATAAAGGCGGGGACCAATAATTGCACATTGGCCATAAAGACGGGGAACAAAAACTGAACACTGGCCATAAAGTCGGGGACCATAAATAGCATAGTGGCCATAAAGACGGGGACCTAAAATTGAACACTGCCCGTAAAGTCGGGGACCAATAATTGCACATTGGCCATAAAGACGGGGACCAAATGTTGAACACTGGCCATAAAGTCGGGGACCTATAATTGAACACTGGCCATAAAGACGGGGGACCAAAAATTGAACACTGGCCATAAAGTCGGGGACTATAAATAGCATAGTGGCCATAAAGACGGGGACCTAAAATTGAACACTGGCCATAAAGACGGGGACCTATAATTGAACACTGGCCATAAAGTCGGGGACCAAAAATTGAACACTGGCCATAAAGTCGGGGACTATAAATAGCATAGTGGCCATAAAGACGGGGACCTAAAATTGAACATTGGCCATAAAGTCGGGGCCCAATAATTGCACATTGGCCATAAAGACGGGGACCAAATGTTGAAAACTGGCCATAATGTCGGGGACCTATAATTGAACACTGGCCATAAAATGGGGGATCAAAAATGGAACGCTGGCCATAAAGGCGGGGACCATAAATAGCATAGTGGCCATGTAGACGGGGACCTAAAATTAAACACTGGCCATAAAGACGGGGACCTAAAATTGAACACTGGCCATAAAGTCGGGGACTATAAATCGCACACTGGCTATAAAGACGGGAACCAAAAATTGAACACTGGCCATAAAGTCGGGGACTATAAATAGCATAGTGGCCATAAAGACGGGGACCTAAAATTGAACATTGGCCATAAAGTCGGGGCCCAATAATTGCACATTGGCCATAAAGACGGGGACCAAATGTTGAAAACTGGCCATAATGTCGGGGACCTATAATTGAACACTGGCCATAAAATGGGGGATCAAAAATGGAACGCTGGCCATAAAGTCGGGGACCATAAATAGCATAGTGGCCATGTAGACGGGGACCTAAAATTAAACACTGGCCATAAAGACGGGGACCTAAAATTGAACACTGGCCATAAAGTCGGGGACCATAAATAGCATAGTGGCCATAAAGACGGGGACCTAAAATTGAACACTGGCTATAAAGTCGGGGACCATAAATAGCATAGTGGCCATAAAGACGGGGACCTAAAATTGAACACTGACCATAAAGTCGGGCTACAAATAATTGCACATTGGCCATAAAGACGGGGAACAAAAATTGAACACTGGCCATAAAGTCGGGGACCATACATAGCATAGTGGCCATAAAGACAGGGACCTAAAATTGAACACTGGCCATAATGTCGGGGACCAATAATTGCACATTGGCCGTAAAGACGGGGACCAAATGTTGAACAGTGGCCATAAAGACGGGGACCAAAAATTGAACACTGGCCATAAAGTCGGGGACTATAAATAGCATAGTGGCCATAAAGACGGGGGACCTAAAATTGCACATTGGCCATAAAGACGGGGACCAAATGTTGAAAACTGGCCATAAAGTCGGGGACCTATAATTGAACACTGGCCATAAAATGAGGGATCAAGAATTGAACGCTGGCCATAAAGTCGGGGATCAATAATTGCACATTGGCCATAAAGACGGGGACCAAATGTTGAACACTGACCATAAAGTCGGGGACCTATAATTGAACACTGGCCATAAAGACGGGGACCATAAATAGCATAGTGGCCATAAAGACGGGGACATGAAATTGAACACTGGCCATAAAGTGGAGGCTGAAAATTGCACACCGGCCATAAAGACGGGGACCGAACATTGCACACTGGCCATAAAGTCGGGTACCAAAAATCGCACACTGGCCATAAAGACGGGGACCGAACATTGCACACTGGCCATAAAGTCGGGGACCATACATAGCATAGTGGCCATAAAGACAGGGACCTAAAATTGAACACTGGCCATAATGTCGGGGACCAATAATTGCACATTGGCCGTAAAGACGGGGACCAAATGTTGAACAGTGGCCATAAAGTCGGGGACCAAAAATTGAACAGTGTTCAACATTTGGTCCCCGTCTTTATGGCCAATGTGCAATTATTGGTCCCCGACTTTATGGCCAGTGTTCAATTTTAGGTCCCCGTCTTTATGGCCACTATGCTATTTATGGTCCCCGACTTTATGGCCAGTGTTCAATTTTTGTTCCCCGTCTTTATTGCCACTATGCTATTTATGGTCCCCGACTTTATGGCCAGTGTTCAATTTTTGATTCCCGTATTTATGGCCAGTGTGCAATTTTTGGTCCCTCATTTTATGGCCAGTATTCAATTATAGGTCCCCGTCTTTATGGCCAGTGTTCAACATTGGGTCCCCGACTTTATGGCCAGTGTTCAATTTTAGGTCCCCGTCTTTATGGCCAGTGTGCGATTTTTGGTACCCGACTTTATGGCCAGTGTTCAATTTTAGGTTCCCGTCTTCATGGCCAATGTGCAATTATTGGTCCCCGACTTTATGGCCAGTGTTCAATTATAGGTCCCCGACTTTATGGCCAGTGTTCAACATTTGGTCCCCGTCTTTATGGCCAATGTGCAATTATTGGTCCCCGACTTTATGGCCAGTGTTCAATTTTAGGTCCCCGTCTTTATGGCCACTATGCTATTTATGGTCCCCGACTTTATGGCCAGTGTTCAATTTTAGGTCCCCGTCTTTATGGCCAGTGTGCGATTTTTGGTACCCGACTTTATGGCCAGCTTACAATGTTCGGGCCCCGTCTTTATGGCCGGTGTGCAATTTTTCAGCCTCCAATTTATGGCCAGTGTTCAATTTTAGGTCCCCGTCTTTATGGCCACTATGCTATTTATGGTCCCCGACTTTATGGCCAGTGTTCAATTTTAGGTCCCCGTCGTTATGACCAGTATTCAATTATAGGTCCCCGACTTTATGGCCAGTGTTCAATTTTTGGTCCCGTCTTTATGGCCAATGTGCAATTTTTCAGCCTCCAATTTATGGCCAGTGTTCAATTTTAGGTCCCCGTCTTTATGGCCACTATGCTATTTATGGTCCCCGACTTTATGGCCAGTGTTCAATTTTAGGTCCCCGTCGTTATGGCCAGTGTTCAATTATAGGTCCCCGACTTTATGGCCAGTGTTCAATTTTTGGTCCCGTCTTTATGGCCAATGTGCAATTATTGGACCCCGAATTTATGGCCAGTGTTCAATTTTAGGTCCCCATCTTTATGACCACTATGCTATCTATAGTCCCCGACTTTATGGCCAGTGTTTAATTTTTGGTCCCCGTCTTTATGGCCACTGTTCAACATTTGGTCCCCGACTTTATGGCCAATGTGCAATTATTGATCCCCGACTTTATGGGCAGTGTTCAACATTTGGTCCCCGTCTTTATGGCCAATGTGCAATTATTGGTCCCCGACTTTAGGCCAGTGTTCAATTTTAGGTCCCCGTCTTTTTGGCCACTATGCTATTTATGGTCCCCGACTTTATGGCCAGTGTTCAATTTATGGTCCCCGTCTTTATGGCCAGTGTGCGATTTTTAGTCCCCGACTACATGGCCAGTGTACAATTTTTGGTCCCGATTTAAGGGCCTGTGTTCAATTTTTGGTCCCCGTCTTTATGGCCAGTGTTCTCTTTTAGGTCCCCGTCTTTATGGCCAATGTGCAATTATTGGACCCCGACTTTATGGCCAGTGTTCAATTTTAGGTCCCCGTCTTTATGGCCACTATGCTATCTATAGTCCCCGACTTTGTGGCCAGTGTTTAATTTTTGGTCCCCGTCTTTATGGCCAGTGTGCGATTTTGGTCCCCGACTTTATGGCCAGTGTTCAATTATAGGTCCCCGTCTTTATGGCCACTATGCTATTTATGGTCCCCGACTTTATGGCCAGTGATCAATATTTGATCCCCGTATTTGGCCATAAAGTCGGGGACCAAGAATTGCACATTGGCCATAAAGACGGGGACCAAATGTTGAAAACTGGCCATAAAGTCGGGGACCTATAATTGAACACGCCATAAAATGGGGGACCAAAAATTGCACACTGGCCATAAATACGGGGACCAAAAATTGAACTCTGGCCATAAAGTCGGTGACCATAAATCGCATAGTGGCCATAAAGACGGGGACCTAAAATTGAACACTGGCCATAAAGTCGGGGACCCTAAATAGCATAGTGGCCATAAAGACGGGGACCTAAAATTGCACACTGGCCATAATGACGGGGACCAAATATTGAACACTGGCCATAAAATGGGGGACCAAAAATCGCTCACTGGCCATTAAGTCGGGGACCAAATATTGCACACTGGCCATAAAATGGGGGACCAAAAATTGTACACTGGCCATGAAGTCGGGGACGATCAATTGAACACTGGCCATAAAGTCGGGGACCCAAAATCGCACACTGGCCATGAAGACGAAGACCAAAAATTGAATACTGGCCATAAAGTCGGGGACCCAAAATCGCACACTGGCCATAAAGACGAGGACCAAAAATTGAACACTGGCCATAAAGACGGGGTCAAAAAATTGTACACTGGCCATAAAGTCGGGGTCCAAAACTTGCACGGGATCGTAAGTGCGTGCCCGGGTCTGCAAGAACTTTCCCCACGCTTCAAAAAAACGTGCCTGGCGCCGCAAGAACCTGCTCCGTGCAGCAAGAACGTGCCTGGCAGCGCAAGAACATGCCAGGCTCCACAAGGACTTGCCAGGTGCCGCAAGAACGTGCCTGGAAACGCAAGAACCTGCTTCGTGCCTGTGGCCGTAAGTACGTGGCTGGGGCAGTAACGACGTGCACAGGGCCGCAAGAACGTGCCTAGGGCCGCAAGAACGTGCCCGGCGAAGAATGTACCTTTTGCCGCAACGATGTGCAAGAACGTTCCCGGGGCTGCAAAAAAGTGCCTGGCACTGCAAGTACGTTCATAGAGCCGTATGTACACGCCTGGGGCCGTAGGTACGTGCCCAGCCCCGCAAGAACATGCCGGGTGCCGCAAGAACGTGTCCGAATCGGAAGAACCTGTCTGACGCAAAACAAAAACGAGCCCGGCGCCGCAAGAATGTACCTGGACCTGCAAGAATATGCCTGGGGCCGGAAGAATGTGCCTGGCGCCGCAAGAAAGTGCCCGGTACTCCAAGAACGTGCCCGGCGCCGCAAGAACATGCCTAGGGCCGCAAGAACATGCCTTGGCCGGCAAGTATGTGCCTGTCTCCGCAAGAAGTGCCCATGGCTCCAACAATGTCCGTGGGCCGCAAGAACGTAGCTGGTTCTGCAAGAACGTGCCCAGGGCAATAACTACGTTCCTGGGGCCGCAGGTACGTTTCCGGGGCCGTTACTACGTGCCTGCGGCCGCAAGAAGGTGATTGGGGCCGTACGTCCGTGACTGGGCCAGTATCTATGTGCCTGTGGCCGTATGTACGTGCCTGGGGCCGTAAATACGTGACCGGGGCTGGAAGTACGTGCCCGGCGCTGCAAGAATGTGCTCGGCGCCGCAAAAACGTGTATGGCACTGCAAGAATGGTCCCGTCGCCGCAAGAACGTACCTGGCGCCGCAAGAACGTGCCCGAGGCAGTAACTAGGTGCATTGGGCGGCAGGTATGTGGTAAGGGCCGTATGTATGTTCCTTGGGCCGTGAGTACTTGCCCGCAGCTGTAACTACGTGCCTTGGGTGCCTTGGGTGGCAGGAATGAACTTGATGCCGCAAGAACGTGACTGGAAGCGCAAGAACCTGCCCCGTGCCTTGAGCTGCAAGTACGTATCTGGAAACGCAAGAACCTGCCCCGTGCCTTGAGCTGCAAGTACGTATCTGGAAACGCAAGAACCTGCCCCGTGCCTTGAGCTGCAAGTACGTATCTGGAAACGCAAGAACCTGCCCTGTGCCTTGAGCTGCAAGTACGTATCTGGAAACGCAAGAACCTGCCCTGTGCCTTGAGCTGCAAGTACGTATCTGGAAACGCAAGAACCTGCCCTGTGCCTTGAGCTGCAAGTACGTATCTGGAAACGCAAGAACCTGCCCTGTGCCTTGAGCTGCAAGTACGTGCAGGGTTTACAGGAATAAAAAGGACCAAACAATTGCACGAACCAAAAAATTTTGAGACGATTTTTCGATTTCTTTCTTTGTCTCTCTTTCTCTCTCGGTCACCGACCATCGCTTTCTTTCTTTCTTTCTTTATTTCTTTCTTTCTTCCTTTCTTTCTTTCTTACTTTCTTTCTTCCTTTCTTTGTCTAACCGTTCGTTCTTTCAACTTGTTAAAAATATATTCTGTATCTATGAAACTTTCTCTCTCTCTCTCTCTCTCTCTCTCTCTCTCTCTCTCTCTCTCTCTCTCTCTCTCTCTCACCGACCATTGCTTTCTTCTGTATGTATGAAAATTCCTCTCTAGTCAGTTGTTATGCAAAGCAGAAAGACCAATTCTATGACATCCTCTTGCAAACTACCTCGTCGACGAGTGACAGGGACCTTCTCTTTGTGGCTGGAGACTTCAATGGTCATGTCGGACGTCGTGCTGGAGGCTTCCATGGCATACATGGAGGCTATGGCTTCGGTTCCCGCAACGAGGAGGGAACCAGACTGCTGGAGTTCTGTGATGCAACCGATCTTATGGTCTGCAATACCAACTTCAGGAAACCTGCCAGTCACCTAGTCACCTACCGCTCCGGCAGACACTCTAGCCAAATCGACTACATCCTCGCCAGAAATAGGGCAAGAGGGCGGCTTATAAATGCCAAAACCTACCCTGGCGAAGAATGTACCCCACAACATACATTAGTAGTTAGCGACTTTGGGATCAAGGCAAAATGGGTGCCCAGAATTAGACCGGCTTGGAGGAGAAGGGTGTGGAAGCTTAAAGACCCTGCAAATGGACAGAGACTTAGAGACAAGTTACTTGAAGCATTTAACGAAATAGAAGGGGATATAGCATCATACAATGTGGAAGACAATAGGAGAGAAATGTGTTCGCATGGATGATGGTACGCTTGCACTAAATAAGGATGCAAAGAAAGAGGTCTGGAGATGCCACTACGATAAATTGCTTAATAAAGAGAATGAATGGGAGGAAGAGAGCCTGCCGTATGTCGACCCAATAGAGGGACCAGCTATCCGAGTTGATAGTACCAGGGTAGATAAAGCAATTAAGAGTATGAAGACCGGGAAAGCCCCCAGCCCATCAGGAATCACTGCAGAGATGCTCAAAATATCTGGCAGTGTTGGCTATAGCCTAGTCACCCGTATTACGAACCAGGTGATACACGAAGGAGTCATACCCTATGACTGGTGTAGCAGCATCATAGTCAACTGCTACAAAGGTAAAGGTGACGCTTTAGATACAAATAATTACAGAGGCATCAAGCTGTTAGATCAGGTTATGAAAGTTACGGAGAGGGTCATAGCCCAACTAATTAGGGAGCGAATCAATTTAGATGAGATGCAGTTTGGGTTCGGGCCAGGTAAAAGCACTACTGATGCCATATTTCTAGTAAGACAGCAGCAGGAGAAATACCTAACCAAGGATAAACCTCTGTACCTGGCTTTCGTTGACATGGAGAAAGCCTTTGACAGGGTCCCCCGATCCCTTATCTGGTGGTCAATGAGGAAACTTGGGATAGAAGAATGGTTAGTGAGAGCTGTGCGAGCCATGTACAGAGATGCTGCCAGTAAGGTGAGGGTTGGAAATGAGTACAGCAATGAATTCCGGGTAGAGGTAGGGGTCCACCAAGGTTCCGTCCTCAGCCCCCTCTTATTTATCATAGTCCTCCAGGCAATCACAGAGGAGTTCAAGACTGGTTGCCCCTGGGAGCTCCTCTATGCTGATGACCTTGCCCTAATTGCGGAGTCACTATCAGAACTAGAGGAGAAGTTTCAGATGTGGAAGCAAGGTCTAGAATTGAAGGGCCTTAGAGTCAACCTAGCTAAAACCAAAATCCTAATAAGTAGGAAGGTAGATAAAACACAAACCCCTTCAGGTAGATGGCCCTGCTCAGTATGTAGAAAAGGAGTAGGTAGTAACTCTATAAGAGGTACCCGGTGCAAGCTATGGACACATAAGAGGTGCAGCAACATCAAAGGCAGGTTAACTAGGAAGTTAGTTTTTGTTTATGGCAGATGTTCAGGTGCAATAAAGACTGTAAACAAACAGGAAACAACTTCTATCTCATTCCAGGGTGAAAAACTAGAGGTAGTCGATAGCTTCCGCTATCTGGGCGACCAAGTTAGTAGTGGGGGTGGGTGCGCTGAAAGTGTAGCTGCTAGAATAAGAATAGCCTGGGCAAAGTTTAGAGAGCTCTTACCCCTGCTGGCGACAAAGGGACTCTCACTCAGAGTAAAAGGCAGACTGTATGACGCATGCGTACGAACAGCCATGCTACATGGCAGTGAAACATGGGCTGTAACTGCTGAGGACATACGTAAGCTCGCAAGGTATGAAGCCAGTATCCTCCGTTGGATGTGTAATGTCAATGTGAATACCCGTCAGAGTGTAAGTATCTTGAGAGAAAAGCTGAACATTAGAAGCATCAGTTGTGGTGTGCAAGAGAGACGATTGCGCTGGTATGGACATGTGGTGAGAATGGATGAGGATAGCTGCGTGAAAAAGTGCCACACCCTAACAGTTGAGGGAACCCGTGGAAGAGGTAGGCCAAGGAAGAGGCGATGACTACTGACTGAGACCTTTGTAAATGTGCTGTGCGTGAGAAGACCCGGCAAGCCAAGTAAGATCATTGCCAGTGTCCCTGGACTGGCTCTTGTGCGGGTGGCACATGAGATGCACCATTTTGAGCGTGGCCGTTGCCAGTACCGCCTGACTGGCTCCCGTAGGATTTTCGAGCGAGATCGTTGCCAGTGCCCCTGGACTGGCTTGTGCGGGTGGCACATAAAAGACACCATTTCGAGCGTGGCCGTTGCCAGTATTGCTTGACTGGCCTTCGTGCAGGTGACACGTAAAAGCACCTACTACACTCTCTGAGTGGTTGGCGTTAGGAAGGGCATCCAGCTGTAAAAGCTCTGCCAAATTTAGATTGGAGCCTGGTGTTGCCATCCGGTTTCACCAGTCCTCAGTCAAGTCGTCCAACCCATGCTAGCATGGAAAGCGGACGTTAAACGATGATGATGATGATATATATATATATAAGAAAAATTATGTTAGAGCAATAACTTAATTTGGCCAATTGTATGTCAACAACTCTATAACAAAAATCTAAACTATCTCCACCTTCTCTTTAATGGCATGTCAGTGTTAGAAAATTTTTGAGAATTGAGATTATCCCCACTTCTTGAATATAGCTGCTCTTAATTGTGATTTGGTAATTATGATAATCCTTTAGAGGTAATTTGGATGAATCAAGAATTTTTGTTGTATGATATTTGAAATAACAGTATTTCTGTGTGTGTCATCCAATGGACAGCAAGCTTCCACCACATCCTGGTAATATTGACTTCAGGTCAACTTGAAACATCTGCCACCAAGTGATCTTCAGCTTGCTCCTTTCTTGCCTGCCAACATTGTTATCTAAGTCATGGCTATTTTTGAGTAACACTAATTTGTTTGATAGGTATATAAATATGAGGACAAATCTAAAAAATACCTTTTAATCCAAAGTTATAAAGTGAAGTTTCCTTTATTAAATCATAAATATCATCATCATCATTAATATTAGCAATTTTCATACCTCAACTTCATCATATATCATCTTTGTCATACATGATTCTTTTCATCATACATCATTCTTTTTGTCATACATCATCTTCATCATTTTAATTTCTTTCGTCTCTCTCAACATCACTCATGTCCTATGGTCAGCAACATTAGTAGTACCATATCTACAACCATAAACATCATTGTCTTTAACGTCAACATTACTTCAATGACCTCTTTAAGCACTACCCTTCCCAAACTCCCCACACCCTCCTTTTCGCTCTATCAAGAAATTATATCCCAATCTTTAAAATATACATATACATATACCCAGGCCTATTCCCCATTTTTTTTTAGGAGGGGGTAGCTACAACAAGACACACACCAGGCATTCCATTCATTTCCCAGTTCAAAGGGGCAAGCCCTGTTCTATGCTTGGGTCAAGGCATAGAATACAAACCCCCAGTATCAGCAGCGGGGCCCAACAGCATATGCTGGTTTACCCCCACTGCATCATGCTGGTTCTGTACCTCTTTAAGCAATATCAAAATTCACTCCTACATCCACCAACACTCTCCAAACTTTCCTAGCATTAATAAAATCTCTTGCCTCTCTCACTCCAACACCTCTAACCACTAAAGCTATCCTCACTCCATCCATCCGCACAGACCAAGGTCTACCTCTGGTTCTGCTGCATACTACGTCTGCCTTCATCACCCTCCTTACCATCCACTCCTCATCCATCCTCTCCATGTGGCCAAACCACCTCAACATTCATCTATCCAATTTGGCTGTTAGTTTTTCTCTCATTCCTGCTTGTCTTTGCACCTCCTCATTCTTCATCATGTCATGCCAACCCTAGCCCTCAAACATCTCCTTTCTGCCTATCTCAGACCCCACGTCTCTGCACCATATAATATTGTCAGCACAATCAGGCCCTTATACACACACACCTCTTTTCACTTTCATACTCAACCTTTTATCTCTCAGCATACCCTTCACAACTCCAAGTATCTTACTCCCCTCCCTCATTCTATAACCCACCTCCTCAGCCAATCCTTCTTCCACTGTCACATGTGATCCCAGGTACTTAAAAGCACTCACCTCTTCTAACGTCTCACATCCATCCTACCAGCCATTCCATCTCTCAAACATCACTTTTTTCTTAGCTACATTCACTTTCAGTTTCCTCCTCTCACACACCCTTCCAAACTCTATCACCAGTCTCCTCAGTTGCTCTTCCAAATCCACCACCAGTGCTGTATCATCAGCAAACAACAACTGACTCATCTGCCATTTCTCTCCATTTTCTCACACCGTTTGGGCTCCCCTACCAAGGGTTCTAGCATTTACCTCTCTCACCACACCATCCATTTATAAATTAAATGGCCACCAAGGTGTTTGTCACATCCTCTAAAGAGCAACCCTTCAATCACTGACACCTACTTCTGCCATATTGATTTCATTTCCAACAATCTTGAAAACTAGGGAAACAGTTGTAATTAACTACAACCTTCATCGCTTTAAGCCACTCTCCCAACCACAGTGACCAGCAATATGGCTTCCATAGAGTCAGCACTGTCGGAGACTTATTCCACTATGTCACTCATGAGTGGTCATTTGGTATCAAGAATGTTGGATAATGAAATCTTGTAACACTTGGCATTAGCGAGGCCTTTGAATGGGTTTAGTATGATAACTGTCTGGCAAAACTGCCAGTTTTATGGTTGGTACTAGAATATTGACAAAATCAAATACTGATATTTTGAATGCATACGATAATTCTTACGTAATTTCTGCCTTGTTGGGTAATCTGGTTCTAGATACATTATATCTGAATAGAAGACAGGATAACCATGCCTGGAATGTGTTTCCTCAAAGGTTTATCCTCACCACCACTAATATTTTGTAATATCTGACTGAGGAAGAGCTTGTGTAAGAACAGTCTTACATAACTACTCAAAACAGTTGTATCAAATTTGTCTTTATTCTGATGTTATACTACTTTCTTACAGAACACTCTAGCTTGTTCTTGCTTTGATACAAGTATACAACAAGGATTGGAGTGGAATGTTTTATTGGATCCAAGTTGAAAATTCTGATAAAGTATAAATATATGACAGTATCAAGCAGACTTTTGGATGTTGTTAAACATTGCAGGTCACAATGTAATTCCTCTCAATATTGTTCCTTTCAAATGATTCCAGCCCAGTGATATGGTGGGCAGGTCATTATTACCTTTGAATAGGATGCCAATTCATTGCGGTGGTGACACTTATACAGCTGAGTGGGCTGGAGCAATGAGAAATGAAGCATTTTGCTCAAGAACACAGTGCACTGCTGACTTGGGAATCAAAACCACAATCTTGTTATGCAATACAATGACACTAGGTGTTGCATCTTCACATACACACACACACACACACATACATACATATATATATTTACACACACACATACTGTTATATGGACATACACACTAAGAAAACTGAATGACACAGGGAAAATGATGGTCATGTTATGAACTTCATTAACTTACAGCTGTTTCTGCTATGATATGCAGTGGACACATTTTTGAATGCCTAAATAGCATCCTGTACCTTCATCAGAGCCTTGAATATGAATTACAATTTATTTTGGAAAAAATAATTACATTTATGCAATATACAGGGAAGGCATTACCAATAAGAAAGTCATTACTGGTGTATATAAAAAAGCATATATCCAAAAGGTAATTAAATTCACTAGTAGAAGAAAAATGTATATATATATATATATATATATATATATATATATATATATGCACTGCACACACTCATAAACCCCATGCAGACACACAGAACCTCATGTATATCATTGGCAATATTTTCTTCCTCCATCTTCCCTTCTTTGAACTTTCCTATATTTCTGACAAAGAGCTCCGCTCGAAACGTCAAATTCTCATTCTTTCCTTTCCTGAGCATCCAGTAACACAATATCTGTATCACGTCCTCGTGTTGTTTTTTTTTTTGTCGTTTTTCTTGTTTAAACTCACTCTCTCTCTCTCTCTCTCTCTATATATATATATATATATATATGTTAATTCTCTAAATGAGGTATTAACAGTAACTGTACGATAAAGTGAAGTATATTGCCACTTAAATGTGGCTGACCCCTAGGGGTGGATGTTACTGTTGCTTTTAGCCCCAGGAGGACATCTCCTCCAGCTGGCTTATCGACACACTTCTGTGTCCTGTTTGTTTTGCCAAGGGAAGTTATCCCGCCCATCGTGATCTGTAGCACGAACGGACCCAGGTTTCAGGGTTATTTCCCTTTGTCAGCGTCCGATAGCCACCGATCTGCGATGAGAAGGACAACTCTTGGCAAACCTTATGTATCTTTTTCCAGTGAAATTATTCACTGATATCGAAAAAGTGAAAACAAGCAATGTTAATTCTCTAAATGAGGTATTAACAGTAACTGCACGATAAAGTGAAGTATATTGCCACTTAAATGTGGCTGACCCCTAGGAGTGGATGTTACTGTTGCTTTTAGCCCCAGGAGGACATCTTGGCAAAACAAACAGGACACAGAAGTGTGTCGATAAGCCAGCTGGAGGAGATGTCCTCCTGGGGCTAAAAGCAACAGTAACATCCACCCTTAGGGGTCAGCCACATTTAAGTGGCAATATACTTCACTTTATCGTGCAGTTACTGTTAATACCTCATTTAGAGAATTAACATTGCTTGTTTTCACTTTTTTGATATCAGTGAATAATTTCACTGGAAAAAGATACATAAGGTTTGCCAAGAGTTGTCCTTCTCATTGCAGATCGGTGGCTATCGGACGCTGACGAAGGGAAATAACCCTGAAACCCGGGTCCGTTCGTGCTACAGATCACGATGGGAGGGATAACTTCCCTTGGCAAAACAAACAGGACACAGAAGTGTGTCGATAAGCCAGCTGGAGGAGATGTCCTCCTGGGGCTAAAAGCAACAGTAACATCCACCCCTAGGGGTCAGCCACATTTAAGTGGCAATATACTTCACTTTATATATATATATATATATATATATATATATATATAGGAAAAATAGAAATCGAAAATGCACTGAAAATATTTGAAATATTTTATTTCTATTAAAATATTTAAAGCTTTAACCAGTTCCACAGTTTACACTGATTTTCAAAAAGTTCAAATATAAAGACCTGGTTCCTGTCGCAATTGTCTTGCTTATGACTAGTGTTTGAAGCTTGCTCTATTTTTATAGGGAGTTGATGGCTCAAATTAGTATATGCTTTGAATAGAATTTGATTGGTAGAGGATAGTCACATGACTGGTCATATAAATTTTTGAAGATTCCCCGTTAAAGTGACAATGTTTGGCATCATAAGTCAAGGCTGACACAGTTGACTGGACATGTCCAAACAATCAATGCTCTGAATGTGTTGTCATGTGTTTGTAAAGAATGAACACATGATTAAGTTTATAACCTTTTGTGTGTTTCCAGTTACGTTCATGTCATGTGACAGTGTATTTTGCACCTAGAAGGAAGGCTGACACAGTTGAGTGAACATGTTTAGTTATAATCAAGGCATACCAAACAAAAAACACTCCAGACACATCCAATAATCTACCCTTTATTAGAAAACACAACCCAAGAATGAAACAAGCATTCAAAAGACAATCAAGTCCCCTGCAAAATTCCTCACAAGTGCTAAATTACCTTGCACAATTCCTATACAAACAGTCAAAAAGATGTAGCTGCCCCAATTGCAGGACCTGCATTAACCTTATTGAAGACATGAAATACAAGTTCAAATCGGGACAGACTTTTAACATAAAAAAATCACTTTACATGTTATTCAAGGATTTTAATATATGCTATAAAATGTCAAAGATATAATGAAGATTACATTGGTCAAACAAAGCTTACGCTAAGAAAGAGACTGACCATTCACTGACAACAAATACAAGACCACAATATTAGACAGATTCCCCTGATTAGTCACATAGACATATGGGCAAAAATAAGTCCGCCAAATTCCAGGTCTTCCCACTTTACCTATGTTCAGCAAATACCATAGATGAAGCATGGATAAACAAAGAAAATACTTTTATACAAACCAAAACTTAACAAACTTTAATAAGAGTACATACAGAAATAATTATTCACACACAAAGTTCATTCTGCCACTTATGAAGACCCTACATAGCTAACAACCTAAAATTTTAGTCACTTGACTACATACAAACAACTCTTGTCCACTCTGCCACCAGATTAAATTAAATTTGGAGTACTTTGATCATAATTAGACATGTTCACTCAACCGTGTAGGTTTTCTTTTTAGGTGCAAAATATGCTGTCATGTGACACTAACACAAGAATGTAGTGGGAAACATACAAAAGGTTATAAACTTAATCATGTGTTTATTCTCTGCAAACACATGACAGAAAATATTCAGACCTGATTTGGGCTACCTGGTGTCATCCACTGTCGGGGTATGTTTCTGTTGGAAATGGAGTCCCACCCATAAGAAACAATAGCAGGATAGGTGAAAACAATCATTGCACAAAATAAAAATTAATACCAAATTCATCTTCTGGTTACTTAAGAAATTATTATTATGATATGTTTTTGTGTGTGTGTGTGTATGTGTGTGTGTGTGTGTGTGTGTGTGTGTATGTATATATATGTATGTGTGTGGGGGTGTGTATATATATGTATGTGTGTGTATGTATGTGTATATATATATATATATATATATATATGTGTGTGTGTGTGTGTGTGTGTGTGTGTGTGTGTGTGTGTGTGTGTGTGTGTGTATATGTATAAATATAAATATATATTTCGGGAATAAATGATGGAATTTTTCCCTTATGAGGTTTTTTCGCGCTAGCTACTTGATAAATTCTTGTAAAAGAATTCGTCCTATTATTGAGTTTAAATATATTACCAGAATATATTCAGTGCTGAATTTATTCTGAGTAAGAGGCATATTTACCGAGATGCAATTTGAAATTCCCGCCACTTACATAGGGAAATAGCGATGAACAGTCGTCTATATGCTATGCTGGATACACGGTGTTCGTTTGGTATGTTGATTCACTGTTTATTTCTATTTTTCTGGACCATATTATACTGACGAGTAGAAGTTGTATAATACTAAAATAACTACGAAATCAAGATCTATAATTTAGTCCGTTTTTAAGGGGTTGGCTTTGAGAGTTGCATTTCCTCGCATTCGGTAAAAATGTGCTTTTTATAGTAGTCTGACCTTAGAGTCCCTCATGGCGTGAGGCGTTATTGTATAGCAATGCCCTTATATAAATATATATATATATATAGTTTTAGGGAAAATAACCAATTTTCAAGAACTCATCGATGAAAATCCACTATCACATATATATATATATATATATATATATATATATATATATATATATATAAATTCAGCTGTGATTGGTTACTGAGTCCCTACAAACATCAAATAATTCCCACAATGGTGTCTGCATACCACAGACACCAGAAACTGCATCCAAAAGATGACTATTTGACTACAGAATGTTCTCATTCAAACATTCTACAGTTACTATCTTTGTTAGTAATCAAATTTAATTAATCCACTGTCATTGCTACCACCACAGCCATCATCATCGTCATCATCAACAGCGTTAGAACCATTGACATCATCACCAGTGCCACCATCATAGATTAGAGTGAGAATTTTAAGATATTTGATCACAATTTACTGAGAAGATTCCTGCTACAATCTGAAATGAAAAGAAATAATTAGAATAGAAAGCACTTTAACAAATTAACAACAGATTTTAGAACCTCCACCTGAGCTAATTTCTTTTGGATATCATAAAAAGATATTTAGTGTGTGACCTTTTGTCTATAACTTATAAGCAGTACATAAAGAAAGAACAGAATCAAACAATTTAAAATCTTCAGACTCAATACAATCTGCAAGACTTTCCAAAAGTTTAGCATTTAAAAACCAATTAAAGAGATTTCTGGTCTTTCACAATTTGATTTTTCATTTGCTAAAGGAATCTCAATTATTTAATTAAATTCTTTTCCAAAACTGCTAAGTTATGAGGATGCGAAAAAAAACTAACACCACTTGTCAAACAGTGGTAGGGGACAAATATAAAAACACAGATGTACACTCTCACACACACACACACACACACACACACACACACACACACACACATTTGTGTGTGTGTGTGTGTGTGTGTGTGTATGCATGATGAGCTTCCACAGTTTCTGCCTCACACATTGATGATCCAAGGGATATATGTAGTTGAAAACACTTGTCCAAGCTGCTGTGCACTGAGACTGAACCTGAAATCATGTGGTTGCAAAGCAAGCTTCTTCACCACACAGCCAGGCCTGCACATAGTATTAGGTATCTGATCTAATTTTCTTTTATCATCACCATTTACTGTCTGTTGTCCATGCTGGCATGCGTTAGACAGTTGCAAGCTGTACCAGGCCCCAGTCTGATTTGGCATGGTCTCTACAGCTGGATGCCCTTCCTAACACCAACCACTTTACAAAGTGTGCTGTATGTTTTTACGTGATGCCACACAGGTGTTTTTTATGTGGTGTTGCACAGGCACTTTTACCTGGCCCCACATGGAAGCTTTTGTGTTTATGGGGATGTAAACACACCAACACCAGTTCTCAAGTGGTGTTGGGCTACAGACACATATACAAAAGGCCTCTTTCAGTTTCCATCAAACAAATCTACTCACAATTCTTTGGTCAGCTCAAAGCTATAGTAGAAGTCATTTGCCCAAGGTACCATGCAGTGGGACTGAACCTAGAACTATGTGGTAAGGAAGCAAACTTCTTACCACACAGCCATACCTGTGCCTATAAATGAAAATAAAATTTTAAAATTGATTCTTTATGTGTGGTTCTGTACTGACTGATCCATGGCCCACTAGTGGCCCATGGCCCAATGGTTGCAGATCCTGCCTTAGAGGATAATTGATTAGAGATCCTATGGCTCATGCTGGAGATAAGGTTGCCGAAAATGCTGGAAAGGTGGCAGGAAAGTCAGTTGATGTATCTTAATTCATCTTTAAGTTTGTAAAAAGGTTTATATGTAGATCTAGAGCCTAAGAAGTCAGCCTTGGTTAAATTGATGTCCACAGTTGTGTTCAGGTTTTAGCTATAACAAAGTTTCTAAAGCACAATCACAATAAGATGATGATTTAGCAATGTCTCACACACAAACACACATACTCCCAATGTGTGTGTATGTATATATATATATATATATATACATACATACATACAATATGTGTATATATATATATAGAGAGAGAGAGAATGAGGGGAGATACAGATGAGAGGAGAAAGGGAGAGCAAGTGAGTGAAAGGGATAGAAATATATAGATAGGCAGAGAGCTAGCTAGATAATGAGACAGACACTGAGAGATCTATTCAAAAAATGGGTTGAGAATGAAACACACAGAAAGAAAGAGCTAAGTAATAATAGGCAGAAAGAAAGAGACAGAAAGAAGGAAAGAAAGTGAGAGAAATATGTATATATATATATATGTATGTATATATATATATATATATATATATATATATATATATATATATATATATATATATATATATATATATATATATATATATATATATATATATATATATATATATATATATATATATATATATATATATATATATATATATATATATATATATATATATATATATATATATATACAAAGCTAAGGAGTAAGAAAGTGAGATTAAGGGAGAAACTAATGAAAATAAATGTAACCATACCAAAGGTAGACTGTAATTTCCATATCTGTCTTTCCTTGCCAGATTTAAGCCATAACTGTTTCAAATATTCAGCATCTGTAATATTAACAAAAAAATAATAGTCTGAAACATTAATCATACACTAATTAATAATCTGTAATACTGATTTCCAATTTTGGCACCAGGTTAGCAATATTGAGAGATGGAGTAAGTCAATTACAGCAAGCCCAGAGTTCAATTGTTACGTATTTCATCACCCTTCAAAGGATGAAAAGTGAATTCAATATTGGCAGAATCTGAACTCAAAACATGAAGATGGACGAAATGCTGCCAAGCGTTTTAGGATTTTCAATTCATGAAATAGCAACTACAAAAGTGAGACTGCAAGTTCATCTACCAGATGAACAAAGAACATTGCTCAGAAATAATGAAGATATATATGGCTGTCAATGAATGATATGAGAACAGCATCGACAGAATGCTTTTCATTGTGCATCAATTGCTGTCTATTTGGAGAAAATCGTTTAGAGAAAGGAATAGTATACAGAGCTGAGGTACAAATAAAGGACTCACAAGAATACAAGACATACAGGAGCCTTGAAATATTCTTTCAAGACTAGATTATATTCCGATCGAAATTCATTTCGATACCCTGAAAATAAGACAGAAACAAGTTTTGCTAAACATGTCTGCCAATTGAAAGAAAATGATACCTGTCCTTTCAAAATCAGCTGGACAATTTTGGAGAAAGCAGCCTTTCCTAGTAGTTGAGCAGTTGCAAAGAGACAATCTTCTTTGTGAATCTTCTCTGGATTGCTTCAAGGTCCGCTGTTAATTTCACACTGGTGGGTTACCATAGCTGTGAGCAGTAATCCAGGCGGCTGAGGATGAATGTCCTCCAGAGGACCATCATGGTTTCCTTATCTCTGGTTCTGAATGTTCTCAGGATCCATCCAGCCAGTCGTCTGCACTGGTAATGTGCACTTGGAAAGAGGTATCATCACTCATAAATATATGTGTGTATATATATATATGTATATATATATATGTATATATATATATATATATATATATATATATATATATATATATATATATATATATATATATATATATATATATGAATATATATATATGTGTATACATATAAATATATATATATATATGAATATGTGTATATATAAATATATAAATAATTATGATAATATAAATAATATATATATGCATACATACATATGTATATGTACATACTTACATGTATACATATGTCGTTCTTTGTATTGTCTTGTTTTCCATTTGTTTCTTTCGTTGTTCACAAAAGCCCTTATTCCATGTCCTCATACATCATATTTTTTGTTGTTTATGTTTTGTGATGTCCTGTGCCCACATATGTATATACGTAGACATGTAAGTATGTATGTATACGTATGTAGATATGCATATATATTATATTATTTTATCTGAACGCCTCACATCCTTTTCCAAGTAAGTTTTATCCTAATAATTCTCATGTGACTCTATTCTTCCTATTATTCTTCCATTTCTTTTTTCTCTTCCTTTCTCTTATTCTTGTACCCACCTTCTTCCTCTCTTTTTTTCTCTTATCCTATCTCTAAATCTTTTCCCCTCCCTTCACAGTTCTCTGTCTGTCACTCTGTCTCCTTTACTCACGTGGCTCCCACGTGACCAACGGCCATCTTTCTTTCTTCTAACTTGTGTTGCATTTTTTCTTCCTGTTGCAGCTGAACAAGGAAGACATATTCTTGTCTGTCTCCTGTCCAAGCTTGTTTCTTTGCGTTTGCCACCACAACCTCGTTTAGGCTTAGCAGCCCTTCCTGTTTGTTTTCACAGTCCTGCTTTTGTCACCAATTTTGGCACTCCGCAAAATCCCCAAATTTATTTAATTTGCTTTGCGGGAGCAACTGTTTTATCGAAGGCATATTTTGTCATGAATTGCTCGAAATACAGATTAGAAAAACAACTGACAACTGACGAAGGGTCGTTTTTTGTGCTGTCTGTCTTGTTTTCCACACACGCATATACTAGCAGTAAAACCTGTCATTGATTGGGTAATTATTTTTACTGTTTATCGGGAGCCACATTCAATCTATTATTATATGTATAATTTCCTCCTCCTGTATGTGTGCATTTTTAGAAGAGATAACTATGTAATAATTGAAGTTGGCTATGTGCAAGTCTTTTTGCAGCTTCTTGCTTTGTTTCTTGCATATGATTTGATGCTTTTTGAAGATGATCAGCTGCAAGTTGTGCATGTCTTTCATCTTTGTTTTCTGCTGCACGTTGAGCTGCCATTCTTTGTTTTCTATCTGCACGTGGTGCATTTCATTGATGTTCGGTTTCAGCTTTTTTTCTCTGTCGCTGATCTGCAAGCCATGTGCATGTCTCTTCATCGGTTTCTGATGCATGTCATGCATTTGGTGTTCGTTTTGTGACAGCCTTTTTTATGAGATACTTTTTTGATAATAAATATCAGTAAATAATAGTGAAATGAATTTACCAATGTTGAATGGTGTCAGTGTTTTTACTGAAATTCCAATGCTATATTACAGGAATGCAGGGCAAGGTATTGTGTGGTTGTCTTTATTTTTTGGCATGTTGATGATTTTCGTTTCACAGTGAATTTCTGTATGCATATGGGTTCACTGTCACATTGTCTCTGCTTATGTGACAGAAATTTGCATATTTATATCTTAACGGAGAAGTTAGAAAAATAGGTATACCTGAAACATGAATGAATATACACGTGTGTGTGCATGCGTGTGCGTGTGTGTTCTTTTAGAGAGAGAGAAAGAGAGACAGACAGATAAAAAAAAATAGTAGTGTGATTTCTTTAAAGTTCCGCTCTGCTGGTGAAAGTGGACAAAACACCCACACTTATACTTTTCTCTTATCTTTTCTTTCATTTCACTTTTTACTTGTTTCAGTCATTAGATTGTGGCCAATCTGGGGCACCACCTTGAAGAATTTTTAGTTGGATGTTTTGATCTCAGAATGATTTTCTTTTATTTTACTTGTGACAGTCATGAGAGAGAGGGAGAGAGGGAGAGAGAGAGAGGGAGAGAGAGAGAGAGAGAGAGAGAGAGAGAGAGAGAGAGAGAGAGAGAGAGAGAAGAGAGAGAGAGAGAGAGAGAGAGAGAGAGAGAGAGAGAGATTGAAGGCATCGATTCTTTGAAAATTTTGGAATTTTAGCTTTGGTAAAACCATTATTATTATCACCATAGTTAAAGTGTGAAAGTGGTCAAAACACCCACACTTATAAATAAGATGGTGTCTCAATTATGTTTTGTAGGACAAACAGACAAACAAACAATCTCTCTTATATATATATAAAGAGTTACATATGTGTGTGTGTTCATGTATATATAATTCTTAAGAGGAAGATATGGAATGAAATAGTGAGGGCCAAGCTCAAGATGTTGGACCTCATGGAGAATATGACAATGGACCAAGATTTTTAATGATATGAGGTTCTTGAGAAAATCTGCACACCTCAGTGAAACTGAGTTCTGAAAGTGCTGTGTTTTCCACCCACATGTAACATTAAATTTTTCACATCCACCCCAAATAAACCAAACTACATCTCTTCTCCTCTGTCTTACATCTCTTCTCCTCTGTCTTACATCTCTTCTTCATGTACTATGTTTATCTCTCTCCCCACCACTCCTGCAGCCCAATTCTGTCCTCTCTGTGCTATCAAACATATCATTGCTATCCAGTCATCCTACCATTGCATTCCCCAGTCTTTTTGTATTTATGTGAACTCCCTACTCACGCACCTTGAGCAATCCTCTACTGTTCAATTTATATTCACAACCTTGTATCTTGAGAGTATGCCTTGGCACATCACCATCATCTCTCTCACTCACTCTCTCTCTCTCTCTTGCTTTTGCTCTCTGCCCTTTGCTCACTCTCTTTCTTTCTCACCCTCTCCTGCTGACTGAAGTAACCATGTATCTCCTCTGCAACAAGACACCTATCCCTCTATCATACTCTAGCCTCTCATCACTTGACACAAAGCCACCCCTTTCTAACCCTAACCCCACTCAAAGGATCTTTGTCTTGCAAGTTACTTGGTGACCTTGCCAGTGCTGGTGTCACATCAAGAGCACCCAGTCTACTCTGTAAAATGGTTGGTTTTAGGAAGGGCATCCAGCTGTAAAAACCATGGCAAAACAAATCTCATCAGTTCTGGTTCCACATAAAAAGCACCCGGTCCACTCTGTAAAGTTAGGAAGGGTATCCAACTATAAAAAACATACCAAAACAGAGCTTGGTGCAGTCCACTAGCTTGCCTGCTCAAGTCAAACCATCCAACCCATACCAGCATAGAAGATGGACGTTAAATGATGATAATGAGGAGGAGGAAGAGGAGGAATAGTGACCTTCAAGGCCCCTAAAGCAATAAATGATAATATGTGAATATTGGATTGAAAAACCCCTCTGGATAGAAAATTTGAAGGCTATAGACATATACTAAACAGACAATCCATTAGGGAAAGGAACATACCATTATCCTGCAGATAGGGTTCAGTAATAACCTTCAATGTTGTCATTGGAATGACCAAACTCACATGGGCCTGATTAATCATCATTCTGAAAAGAAAAGATAAAAAAAAAAAAAGGTGGCCCCAGTTATTAATTACATCTCATTTGTTGTCATTGTGTCTTCACTAAAGTTGCCCAAGCTGTCACCTTTAACATCCATTGTCAATGCTGGTATGGGTTGGACAGTTTGACTGGGGCTGGCCAGCTGGAGGGTTGCAACAGACTCCAGTCTGATTTGGCATGGTTTCTACAGCTGGATCCCCTTCCTAATGCCAACCACTCCGAGAGTGTGCTGGGTACTTTTACCTGCCACCATCACAGGTGCCATTTGCATGACACCGGTATCTACCACGACTGTGGTTTTGTTTGTCTTCATGGGTCTTCTTCTCAAGTATGACATAATGCCAAAGGTTTCACTCATTGCCTCCATGAGGTTCAACACTCAAAAGGAGCTCAGCCACTTTGCCTCTGTGAGACCTAATGCTCAAAGGGTGCTGTTTATGGGTGCCAGTTACATGACACTAGCATCAGCCATGACTACAATTTCACTTGCTTGACAGGTTTTCTCAAGCACAACATATTGCCAAAGGTCTTGGTCAATAATCATTGCCTCTATGAGATCCAAAGTTTGAAGATTATTGTTCACTACTTTGTCCCATGTCTTCTTGGGTATACCTCTTCTACAGGTTCTCTCCACAGTACTTCGACAGAATTTGCTGAACATTTTGCTTCAAATGGATGCAATTTTGAAAAAGACTTCAAAGTGCACATTCTCCGAAAATATTCTGAATCTACTTCACTTTCCCTACTCAAAATGCATGAGGAGAAATATGTTTGTGGGTTATTAACATCATGCCCTGGAGAAATGAATAAAATGACAGGAGAATATCATCAAATTTACACAAAACTGTTTAATTAAGTATTCTTTTTTCTTTCCTCTTTTTTCTGTCTTTATTCTGTTTTTCTCTTTTTCCTGTCTTTTGTTCCGTCTTTTTCTTTTCACCTGTTATAAAACTGAAACTTAAAGACTAATAATGTCATCTGATCAACATGTGGATGTTAGTTCCTCTCATTCATAATTTAAATTTGAATTTCTATAATTTTGAATTTTTATCCCTTTCTATTTTGAGCTTGACAAAGACAGGCTTGCTGTTGGAATATCGTTCAACCAACAAAATATCTAATGCTATTGCATCACACTTTTTGTCTTGTCTGTTTACTTTTCTGAAGAATTACATCAATCCTTTTGAAATATTACTATTATTATTATTGTGGTGAGCTGGCAGAATTGTTAGCACACACCAGGCAAAATGCTTGATGACATTTTATGTTTTTATGTTCTCAGTCCAAATTCTGCTGAGGTCGACTTTGTCTTTCATCCTTTTGAGGTCGATAAAATAAGTACCAGTTGAGTAGTGGGGTCAATGTAATCAACTGTCCCCCTCCCCCAAATTTCAGGCCTAGTGTCTATATTAGAAAGGATTATCATTATTTTATTATTATCATTATTATTATTATTATTATTAGTAGTAGTAGTAGTAGAGCCAGTGAGAGAGCTATATATGGTAGCTACCTATTAGATAGCCACCATAGGATTTTCGAGCGAGATTGTTGCCAGTGCCCCTGGACTGGCTCTTGTGCGGGTGGCACATAAAAGACACCATTTTGAGCGTGGCCGTTGCCAGTGCCGCCTGACTGGCCCTCGTGCGGGTGACATGTAAAAGCACCCACTACACTCTCTGAGTGGTTGGCGTTAGGAAGGGCATCCAGCCGTAGAAACTCTGCCAAATTAGATTGGAGCCTGGTGTTGCCATCCGGTTTCACCAGTCCTCAGTCAAATCGTCCAACCCATGCTAGTATGGAAAGCGGACGTTAAACGATGATGATGATGATGATGATGATTTTCCTTAAATCATACCATGCCATTTTTAAAAAAAAGGATACAATGTTATTGAAGATATACAAAACAACGAGCTGCTTGCAGTTGGAATGTCTTTCATCATAAGGCTGCTTAGTCAGGGTTAACTTGGGGCTTAATGACAACAATAATAACTTGTAGTAGTAATTTATTTTACAGACCCCAAGCTGATGTCCAACTCCTACTATTCCCACCTTTCTATACCTCTGATTTCATCCTTGACTCACCTCTCTCACATCCCACTCTACATGCTTCACATTATTTTTGCAGCAACCTGTTACCTTCCTGATCTACTCCTGCTCTTTCAACTGATATTCAAGATTGATCGAAACCTTTCACCCATATATTCACCACTAACTACATTCTCCTTTATCCATCTGCCATTCTCCTTCCACATTCTTAAGAATACACTTACCTATCTACTCATCCTATCTGATCCTCCTCTGTATCACACTTCTCTTATATTCACCTTCTTGTAAATTGAGGGTATTCCCTGACATACCTGCACCACCACCATCATCTTCTCTCTCTCTCTCTCTCTCTCTCTCTCTCCCAACAAGGTTAACCATGTATCTCCTTGCAACAAGACACCTGAACCTGTCTTTCTATCATGCTTTATCTTCTCTTCACCCAACATAGAATCAACTCCCTCTATACTAAACTCCCTTAGCTGAGGGGGGGGGGGGGGGTCTTGTCTTGCAAGTTACTTGCAAAACAACTAATCCTGGTGCCATGTAAAAAGCATTCTGTAAAGTGGTTGGCATTAGGAAGGGCATCCAGCCATAGGAACCACATCCAATGTAGATATTGAAGCTTGGCACAGTCTTTTGGTTCATTAGCTCCTGTTGAATAATCATCCACCCATTGCCAGCATAGAAAATGGTAATTAAATGATGATGATGATTATGACAGTGATGTTGATTTCTCTATATGTACCTATTTACTTTATTTCCCAGCATACAAGCCAACATAGTATGTAGTATAGCAAACAAGTAGTACAAACATTCAAGTGTCACTATTGTCTCCCCAAATCCTGCTGCATTTCAAATGGAATTTTTGATTTTCTGAAGCCATCTAAGGATATATATGTCAACCTACCGTTTTTAGATGTAAATTTTGGTCTGACAAATTCAATATGTGTGTTGTAAAATACAGTATATAGGCACCTATTTCTATATGTACCTATTCTAGAAAAGAGTATCTTCCAACTTTAGAAGTGGTAACACTATGTCCTGACATGTCTTTACCCTTTTGTTGCCTTAGTTCTGTTGAAATACACTCTCTTTGTTTCAATCTATTTTGGAAATATTGAAAAATTTAAATAACCTTGTCATTATTAAGTTGATGCTTGAAGCATAAATTAACATGAAATTTTGACGGAAAATTTTTATTTCGGTCACTTTTGAAGAGAACGTTTGTATCATAAAACCATAGGTGACCTCAGGTAGGTTGGTATCCAAAGGGATAAAGGGCAACTAGAAGAGTTGATGACAAGAAAAGCTATAAAAACATATCCTCAGAAAATCTATCTAACCTATACCAGCACAGAAAAGCAAACTTAAAAGAATGATGATGATGAACCTAGCACTAAAATAAAGAGAAAGAAAAAAGAAAA
This sequence comes from Octopus bimaculoides, assembly GCF_046866305.1. NCBI lineage: Eukaryota > Metazoa > Mollusca > Cephalopoda > Octopoda > Octopodidae > Octopus > Octopus bimaculoides. The sequence goes on from NC_142942.1 coordinate 56,761,153, forward strand.
CTAGTGTGACATTAAGCAGAAGCTAATATTTCTGGGAGACAATGTTCACATTTTGATAGTAAAGTCAAGAATTTTAGCAAATAGTAGTAATTACATACTTGACAGTAGAGCATGCCATTCCAACAATATTTCCAGATTTTGACATAACTGCACCTCCACTTGATCCAGGGTAAACAGCACAAGTAGTCTGGAAAGAAATTAAAAGTTCAGATGACAGGAATAAAAAAAAAACAAGACCTTCTTTTAGTCAAATGAATTGACCCCATTACTTTTTTTTTTCTTGTTTAAGCCTCATACATTTTATTAGTCTCTTTTCCTGAACAACTAAGTTATGATACCAACACCAGTTGTCAAGGGGTGATGGAGGACAAGCACAGATACAAAGACACATGTGTGTGTGTGTGTGTGTGTATATATATATATATATATATATATATATATATATATATTTATTTTAAAGATTAATGGACAAGACAGAGTATAGCAAAAAACATTTATTAGCACAACAATTGTTTCAACTTCAAGCTGCATGTTAACAGTCAAAAGGCCTGAATCTGACAATGGCGTCATGCATGACTGCCTTACCCACCAGAAATCAAAGGATTACACACACTGGGCCCCTCCTTATATACTAAATTCTTCACATTTTCTTATTTTTATCTTTTACTTTCAACAATAACACCATGACCACAAGTATTCACACCCACACCTGATTCATGTTAAATGATTTGTGTTTTTATGGTATTTTCTTTTTAACCAAATCCACCCTAGCACAAATGCATCCAAACTGCTAAAAACTCTCACTAGCACCATTTACCTTGAAGTGAAATCGGGATGTAAATCTGTGAACTCATAAGCATATTACACCACCTGAAGAGGCTCTTTTGCACTGTGTGTGTTGCATCTGGCATTATTGCATTGTCCCACACTGACTAGGGAGCAGTGCAACATGAAGCTGAAATGATTTTGGGGGGCTAATAAATGTTTTTTTGTTACACTCCATCTTTATCTATTAATCTTTGAAATATACTCTATATGCACCCATGAATTTCTGGATATAGATCCAACGATGAATGCAAAGTATCACTAATGATGCCTAGTAGCCATAATTGGTGAGCATGTTCTGCAGACACTCTCTGGGACTCACCCTGAAACAAGGTTTGGATACTGCATTTAATGCCTACTTTCTAAGTCTTCATTCTTTAACTTTAAATTTCAATTTTATATATATATATATATATATATATATATATATATATATATATATATATATATCGTTATAAATGAAGGACGACACTTTCATCACCTCTTATAAAGTTTTTTAAAGTCTTGTAAAGTCTAATATATTCTTTTGTTGTCTTATACCACCTTATAAATATTTATTTTGCATAAAAATATTTACTGCGGAGAGACTTTTTGAACGCCCTAAATATGGACATTGTATGATGATGATGATTGTGTGTGTGTGTGTGTGTGTGTGTGATCAGCAGCAGCTGTCTGGTGAAAGTTAGCAGGGTGGAAACTTCAAAGTTGCTATCACCTCCTCACTTGAAAAAGATAATAAACATATACTCTACGGAAAATTGTTGAGTAATTCTTCAGTTTAATATTAAATCGCTGTTTTACATATAACTTGACGTAAAAACAATCATCGACATATCATTAGCATATAGATAAATTTTCTGTGAATCAAGTTTCCTCTTGAAGAGTATAACATGATTTAAAAAGGTTTCAGATAAGAGTAAACAGCTGCATTGGTTGATTGATGAAGAGTTATTTCCCTTCCATTATCGACTTCTTGCTGAGTCGAAACTAAATCCAAAAAGTTCTCCTGTCTTCACAGTTTGAGCAATAGTGATACCGAGAAATATCGATTTCTTTTTGACTAGCTAGAAGGGCAACAAGCTTAGGAGAATAACAGAATCGATTGATGCTAGAGGAGCAAAAGCTAAACTCTAGCAAACATTTAGTCGAGTGTTGTACCAATTCAAGCCAAAGATTGAAGCTCCACGCAGCAGTTCCGTGTGCTAGAAAAAGCAGCCTAATTCCCTTAACTTAAACCCTGAAATAGAAAAGACACATAGGACATGTATAATGTGATCTCTCTCTCTCTCTCTCTCTCTCTCTCTCTCTCTCTCTCTCTCTCACACACACACACACACACACACACACACATGGGAGGAGGCATAATGAGGAATTTTTACAGTATTTTTGACTTTAAGAAAAAATACACTTTTTACAAATGTTCACAACCTTTCAAAAACTTTATCAGCTAAGCAAATGACCTTCTCTAAATACTATAACATCTTTAGAACACTATTTCAGAAAATTATCTTCATTCTTTTTGAGCATATAAAAAAAAATTTTAGCTGGAGCAGAATGAGTAAGCCTAGACAAGGTAAATTTGCCTCTTTAATTCTGCAGATTTACATTTGAAAATAGATTCATATATATCGATATCCATCCTTAGACATCAGAAAGATCAGAAATGAAACAAAAAATTTTTTAAATCTAGGTTAAATGTAAGAGGATCATGGAAAAATGGCACATGATATAAACTTAACCAAAATCAACTAAATCAAAAAACCCAGCATAAAATATTTTCTATAGCTTCAACACAATCTGTTGGAGTAGCTTTCCTGATATATTTACACATCATGCAGTTAAAGAGAAAAAATTATTAAAATTTGTCATTACTCATTCTACCCCATTTCAGACGTCTCTTTTGAAAATCGAAACTTACAAAATTATATATTAGTGTGGGAAAAAATTGACTTGGAATCCAAAAGAGAATAGAATATTAATTGTTAAACAACAAAAATTATCCAGATATTTTAATAGCTTCAATTACAATTGGATCAAATTTGAGGAAGAATTTCATGAAAAAAAGGTACCTGTCATCTGGCTGTGTTCCAAACTCTCTCAAATTCAACAACTACAACTATACTGACCAATTTTTGCTCCTAAAGTGATACAACAGTAGAAAATGATGATGCAATACTTGCAATGTAATGATTTCAGAAAGAGAGAAAATGATAAGTCACCTAAATTGCTAAGAACCTTATCAGTGCAAAACCAATTGTCACACCCTGCCCAACCATAACCAACCACTTTTTAAGTACATGCATATATATAAATGCACACACACACGCACACATACATACATCATCATCATCATCATCGTCGTTTAGTATCAGGTTTCCATGCTGGCATGGATTGGACGGTTTGACTGGAGACTGGCAAGCCAAGAGGCTACAACAAACAGGCTCCAATCTGATCTGGCAATGTTTCTACAGTTGGATGCCCGTTCTAACGCCAACCACTCCCAGAGTGTAGTGGGTGCTTTTTACGTGTCACCAGCACGGGAGTCAGTCAGGCGGCACTGGTATCGGTCACATTCGGATGGTGCTTTTTATATGCCACCGGCACAAGAACCAGTCAGGTGGCACTGGCAATGACCCACACATAAATGGTGCTTATTGTGTGCCACCAGCACGGGAGCCAGTCAGGCAGCTCTGGTATCGACAACAACTACAATTTCTATTTGATTGTGATTTGATTTCATTTTGATTTACTTGACTCAATAGGTCTCCTCAAGCACGCATATCACCCAGCGATTCAAAGGTACTTTTTAAATGGGCTGGTTATGCGACACTGGTGTAGGCTACAGCTGGGATCTCACTTTCCTTGCTGGGTCTTCACAGTCACAGCATGTCTCCAGAGGTCTCGGTCTTTTGTCATTGCCTCAGTGAAGCCCACCATCCGAAGGTCATACTTCACCACCTCATCCCAGGTCTTCCTGGGTTTACCTCTTCCACGAGTTCCCTCCACTGTTAGGGTGTGAGACTTCTTCACACAGCTCTCTTCATCCATACATAGCACATGACCATACCAGTGCAGTTGTCTCTCTTGCACATCACATCTGATACTTCTTATGTCCAACATTTCTCTCAGGGCGCTTACACTCTGTAGTGTGTGCACACTGACATTAAACATCCAGCGGATCATGCTAGCTTCATTTCTTTCAAGCCTACGCATGTCTTCAGCAGTCATGGTCCATGTTTCACTGCTGTGTAGCATGACAGTTTGCACACATGCATCATACAATCTAACCTTCACTCTGAGCGAGATGCCCTTTGTCACCAGTAGAGGTGGGAGCTATTCTTATTCTAGTGGCAATGCTCTTTGAGAATCCCCCCCCCCCCCCACTACTGACTTGGTCACCTAGGTAGTGGAAGCTATCAACTACTTCTAGTTTCTCTCCCTGGTATGTGATGGAATCCATTTTCTGAGCATCTTTGGTGTTTATTACCCCTGTGCATCTGCCGCACATGAAAGCTATCTTCTCGGTTAATCTTCCTTTGATGTTGCTGCACCTGTTATGCATCCATAGCTTACACTGGATACATCTTATGGAGTTTCTACCTACACCTTTTCTACAGATCGAGCAGGGCCATCTACCTGAAGGGATTTGTAATGTGTTCGCCTTCCTACTTACTAAGACTTTGGTTTTTGCAACATTGATTCTAACGCCCTTTGATTCTAAACCTTGCTTCCACACCTGAAATTTCTTCTGTGGTTCTGGTAGTGATTCTGCTATGAGAGCAAGGTCATCAGCTTAGAGGATATCCCAGGGGCAACCTGTCTTGAATTCCTCTGTTAATTGTCTGGAGGACTATGATGAATAAGAGGGGGCTGAGTCCTGATCCTTGGTGAACCCTTACTTTTACCTGCAACTCTTCACTATACTCATTGCCGACCCTTACCTTACTAACAGCATCCCTGTACAGCTCATAATAACCACTCATCAATCCTAGTGTCTGCATTGCCCACCAGATAAGGGATCAGGGGACCCTGACAAAGGCTTTCTCCAAGTCAACAAAAGCCAAGTATAGCGGTTTATCTTTGGCTAGGTATTTCTCCTGCAGTTGCTGTACCAGTAACATAGCATCAGTGGTGGTTTTACCTGGCACAAAACCAAACTGCATCTCATCTAAGCAGACTCTCTGGTGTTGGAGTGATCATTAGTGATAGTGATGTTATGCCTCCATTGATCTTCCCAAGCAGCCTCAGACTCAACACAGAGGCCTACATCAAGTGCCTGGAGGAGGTAGTGCTACCCTGGGTCAAGAGGGTGGCTGCTGGAAGACCCCGTGTCAGGCAACTCTGCACCATGCCACGCAAGCAGCAGAACCCAGTCATGGCTGTCAGGCACACCACCCCTAACATCTGGCCACCTAACTCCCCAGAGTTCAACTTGATTATTATGTGTGGGGTGCAGTTAAACGAGAGGCCAACAAAACTCCTTGCAACACCAATACAACACTCTGAAATGTTTGTATTGGAGTGTCTGGCATGAATGACAAGCAATACATGTTTCCAAATTTCTGGCTGAGTGAATTGTGTCATGGTGCCATTTTTCTCACAGACGGTGCCCAAATGACCCTACTATACTGTGTAGTCAACAAAATCAAGAACAAACAATGCACATGTGCAAAATCAAAAATTTTTGCTGTGGTAGATTTGCAGGAACAATAAGCACTAAGGATACACAGGACTTAGACTCTCTCAAATACCCCGGAGCCAATCTTGAGGTTGTAAATAGTTTCTGTTAACTAGCTGAACAAATTAGCAATGGTGGAGTATTGTTTCAAGAATAAGAACAGAATGGAGGAAGTCCAGAGAGCTATTACCTTGGTAACAAAAGAAGTGAAAGGTAGAGTGTATGATGGCTTGTGTGTGAACATCTATGCTACATGGTAGTGAGAAATGGGCTCTGAGTGCAGAAGACATGTGTAGACTAAAGAGGAATGAAGGCAGCATACTCTGTTAGATGTGCAACATCAGTGTGCATGTACAACAAAGTGCAAATATATTGAGAGAAAAGATGGGCATAAGAGGAATCAAATGCAGCATGTAAGAGAAGAAGACTACATTGGTTTGAACATGTGATGCGTATGAAAGAAGAGAGTTGTATAAAGAAGTGGTGGTCACTGGAAGTGGATGGTAGCTGTGGAAGAGGAAGACATGGGATGAGGTGGTGAGGACGGATCTCAGAGGAAATGCCAATGGACTGAGATGTCTGGCAAGATATAAGGTTCTTGAGAAGACCCACCTACATCAGTGAAACTGGGTTCTAGAAATGTTGTGTGTTTTAACCACATGTAACAAGAAACCCCCCCCCCCAACCCAACAAACCATACTACATCTCCTCTTCTCTATCTCACATTTCCTCTTTCATGCCTTATGCTTATCTCTCACTCACCAATCTTGTCCCCACTGCGCCCTGTTCACTGTATTATTGCTGTCCCCCAGGTTTTCACCAGTCACTGTATCCCCTGCCCCTACTCCCTATTTGCACTTCTTTGGTGATATCCTGCCACTTATTACGACCTCTTTACCCTGAGGGTATGCCCCTTGCCACTTACCACCATCTAACTCCCTTCCTTTGCTCTACCATCCCATTTATATTCTGACCGCTCCCCCTCCCCCGGCACTTCGCCACCATCTCTCCTCCTGCTTTCTCATGCACTCTTCCACCCTCTCTCCCTCTCTTGCTCTTCCCTCTGACTGGTTAACCATGTCTCTCCAATACAGCGACACACCTGCATCTGTCTCTCCGTCACCCTCTAACCTTTCATCATCTGACACAATATCACCTCCTCCAATACCCCTCCCCTCTCAAGGGATCGGTGAATATACTATACATATATATATAGTATATATACCTACTAAAGTATATATCTATTATAGCCCTGGGCCAACTAAAGTCTTGTCAGAGAATTTGGTAGACAGAATCAATGTGGAAGCCCTCTGTGTGTGTGTGTTTGTGTTTGTTCCCACCACTTGGTTTATTTAGGGCCCTGTGACTTAGCAATACAGCAAAAGTAACCAATAGAATAAGTATCAAGCTTGAAAAATAATACTGATATCGATTTGTTTGACTAAAGCTTTCAAGGTGATGCCCCAGCATGGTCACAGTTCAATGACTGAAACAAATGAAAGATGAATGACAAACCGTACCTCTATAGGCATTGATGCACATTGTTTGAATTGAAGACCTGGTAGTCAAGGCTGATGTGTTTTTGACAATAGGAATCTTCCATCAGAGGTGACCTGTGGCTTCAAACAACAGGAACAGCTACATGTACTGGCAACAACAACAACAACAACAACAACAATAGCAGCAGCTACTATCATAAAACAACCAATGTTTTACTAACCTGAATAAGAATATCCGTTTGCTTGTGTTGAACAAGTCTGGCAACCACTCCAGATGTTACAGTCGGCTGAGGGTTTGAATGTGAGGTGAATAAAGCAAAACCAACTGCATAGACTGGCATTCCTGCCCATAATAAGAAAATAAAAAAGACATAAGTTTTTCGTTTAAAATTCATTGGTATTGTCTTTAACCCTTTAGCATTCAAACTGGCCATATCTAGCCAAAATATTTAACCTGTTTCAATTGAAACTGGCCAGATCTGGCCTCTCACTCCATCCCTAAAATGTCATTCTAAAACTAAGCAGTGACACCATTAATATCTCTAAAAAATAAGATAATTCATGATTAATTCAAAACAATATAAATAAACAAACACTGCATTTGACGGAATAATCTGAATGCTAAGGGGTAAATCTTATATCTTTTACTTGTTTCCCACATTGGACTGTGACTATGTTGGGGCACCACCTTGAAGGGTTTTAGTTGAATAGATTGACCCCCAGTACTTATTTTTCAACTCTGGTATTCTGTTAGTCTCTTTTGCCAAACCACTAAGTTATGGGGACATGAACAAACCAACACTGTTTGTCAAGCAGTGGTGAGGGAGGACAGACACAAACACAATGACACACCACATATACGCATAATAAAATCGATAAAAAGTGTACAGTGAGCATGGTATGGGGAGTAGGAAATCTATTTTGAATAGTCCTTCTTCAGAGAAATTTGAAAAGGGAGAAATTGATGAAAGACAGTTAGTGAAGACTTTTACATCCGCTAAGTTAGGAAAAATAAAAATCTTTAAAACTTTGCCGTCTCTCATTAAATTTCCACCCACCATGGCAAGTTCACTGTACTCTTTTCATCGATTTTATAATTGTCAATGCAGACCAACACCAGCCTCTTTCGAATCTATTTCATCTCACACACACATGCATACAACAGGCTTCTACACAGCCTCCATCTACCAAATTTACACATAGTGTAGTTGTCAGTCTAAAGTGCTATGCAGGGACTGAATTCAAAGCCTCATAGTTGCAAAATGAACTTCTTAACCACGCAACTATGTCCAAATAACAAATGGTTTGTGTTACAGCTAATATATTTTTTGCTCAAGAGTGGAACAGAAAACAAGTTAGATGACTGAGAAGATTTTTTAATGAAGTATTTCAGCCAAAAACATTGTGCTTTCTCTCATCGCATTTTGTGTGCCAACAAACACTTATCCTTTTGCACATTTACTTGTGTCAATCATAGGATTGCAGTAATGCACAGGGCACTACCTTCAGTGAGATTTAGTCAATCTTATTAATCTCAATATTTGTTTTAAGCCCTTGCAGACAGGAAGCAGTACTGACCACATCGAACACTGTGTGTGTGGCCAGACGAGGGTGGAGGTCATTGCCACATAGTAGCCATGGCTGCAACCTCTTTTCTTTTAGAAATTTCTGATAACAGCAGATGATGGTTATGGCAGCAACCTAGATTTCTTCTGGGAATTTCAGATAAGCTGTCTTTTTTGGGTTATTGTTATGTGAAGCCCACAGATGAGATTATATGCATGTAATTGATGTGTAGTCATGTGGATCTCGGTTGTTGGTGTGGAAAAGTGAATATCACTTCTGTTCAGAAGCTTGCAAAAGTGAATAATACTCCCACTCAGTTTCATAAACCAAAGTGATCTGTAAAAGCATGGACATTGCTAGTGAAATCATCATCATCTTTTAACATCTGCTTTCCATGCTGGCATGAGTTGGACGGTTTGACTGAGGGCTGGTGAACCAGATGGCTGCACCAGTCTCAATCTGATCTGGCAGAGCTTCTACAGCTGGATGCCCTTCCTAACGCCAACCACTCCAAGAGTGTAGTGGGTGCTTTTTATGTGCCACCGGCATGAGGGCCAGTCAGGAGGTTCTGGCAATGACCATGCTCACGCTCAAAAGGTGTTTTTACAGGCTACCTGCACAGGAGCCAGTCTGATGACACTGGCAATGACCACACTCGAAATGAATTTTCTCACAATCAGGATGCCTTTGAAAAATAAAATTCAGAGATGCAAGGAATCAGTACCAGGGTGTCCCTACAATGATGATGATGATAATAATAGTGAGTTGGATTAAGATTCAAGACCAGAGAGTGACTACCAAGAATCCAACAGCGAGAGCAGTGATGAACCACAGCCAGCAGGAATTGTGAGAAACCGTACGACATCATTGGACTCTGATGACCTACTGGTTGCAGTGTTCTGATAGCTAACAATTGATGTAGGCAGCTTATTCCATGCTTCAACAATTCTGAATATATAAGAAAATAGAAACATTTATAAGATTTGGAATTTCAATGGATGCTGTTCATAATGGTGTCAACAATAACAACTTTACAACAGTTATTATGACAAGAACCTCCATAAGATCCATGGGCAAACTGTGGCCTGAATGGCCTAATGAAAAATGAATGGCCTAATGAGAAATGGCTTTGAATCTTTTTACTGGTCTGATCTGCTTGATGATAAGTCAGTTTTCATGTGAGCCGCTTCTCCAAAAAGTTTGCCCATACCTGCTCTATATGGTTGCTTAATCTGTTGGAAGTAGCAGCCAAACTTAATTTCAAATGACTTGTCTCACAGACAGGATAGGTATGCTGGATAAAGCAGTCATGAATGTAATTATATGAGAAATGAAGGCAGGAGAGACGCAACTGAAATGAGTGCTGGGTATGATGATGATAATGACAATGAGATGATGTAACTGCCACTACTGCTGCCAACATTCAGTAGGAGGAGGAGGAGGAGGACAATAACAATGGTAACAGCAACAAGAACAATAGTGATGAAAATGATGACAATGGTGATAGTGGTGGTGGTGGTGGTGGTGGCAGTGTTTATGGTGGTCAATGGTAGAGGGGTACAAACCTTCAACGGCCGTAGTGATTTCTGGAAAAGATAGCAATTTAGTTGGTGTCAAAAAAGAGTAGTTGTTCAGTTTTAAGACAGCCACATCAAAAGGTTCGGTTAATGGAGTAGAGTAGACAAGTGTTGCCTGATGCCAATGTTTATCTCCATTCAACTTTATAGAAACTGGAATAGAAAGGAATTCACTTGAGATTGTCTTCATATAATTTTACTGAAACTATAATAGAATGTATTTGTCTTAAAAGTTGGAGAAAAAAAGAAAAATTCAAGTGAGTTAATTTGCTGTAAAGAGTAAGAAATTCCAACATTTCAGATATTAGTAATTCTTAAAATCATGAGAGAGAGATTTTGAAACTAATACCAAAGTTACTAAGATTATCTTTCTAAATTATTTTTATGCAACTTTACAAAAACTTGAATAGAAAAAATTTCTTATGAGAATGGATATGGGACCTAAACCCCCTCAAAAATGATGGTGGTACTGGTGCTGTTGTGATAGTGGTGTGGAGGTGATGGGGGGGGGGTTACTGCTAGTGGCTAATTCTGTAACACTCTTGGGTTGTCAGGCACCACAAAGAACACCTGTCTTTGGAGTGCTGATTCAGTTGGAAAAATACACCTGTAGGAAATTTCATTTTCTTACCTGAACCTATGGAAAAATCTGGAGCCCCACAACACTTGTTAACTTTACAGAGCTGCAGATACTACTTCCAGTGTTGAACTAGGATGTTGATAGTTACACATCTATCACACGGGTCTAGAGTAGTTCCAATCACGGGATATGAATCACTGACATTTTGTTACTCATATGTCACCCAATAGAACTCTTTCTCCCTTTTTTCGTCACTCTGTGTGTGCATATTTGCATGTGTGTGTGCATGCATGCTGTACTTTCACAAAAAAGAATGGATTGTATACACTATACATTGTTCCTGCAATCAAAGCTGGACACAATGCAGCAATAAATTGCTGACTGGCAACTCAAATTAGCTCTAGACAAGTTTTATATTTTGGTGGAAAAACCTGGAACTTACCGTTTCCCTTTGCAACCCTAACCTTATGAAATCTGCTGATGAACATGATCCAGATATCATTGTCAACAATGGTCTGCAGTGAATAAAATCATCAAAAAGGCTGAAGGTATCTTACCATCATTCAGTAAAAATGTGTTAGTCACTCACTCACCAGCTATCTAATTAAAGCCATAAATGGCTATGGTACATCAACACTTATTGTTTGCATTCCAGTAAGGAAACCCCTTCTTGTTCAGAAAACTGACCTAGTGAAAGTAGTTCTGAGACGTGCAACTAGAGGAATATCTTCTGTCAGTCACTTACCATATCTAAAACATATCACTTCTCTGAGTATCAACACACTAATGGTTTGATATCTAACAGATGATTTGGTAGAAGCCCACAAAATTATCCACCAACAACTCTAACCACTTTTTAAAATTAAATACCTCTACCACTTGTGAGCATGCTTATAAAATCGAAAAACAAAAATGTGAACCACCCATGACTTTCTGAAAATTTTTTTCACGCTCAGAATGACAAAGCAGAGAATATACTAACCACACCAGCTGACAGGATACTATTCTTCAAAAATTCCATGCTTCCTGAAAATTGCCAACACTACTAATGTGCCTATTGTTGTGGAGATAATAGTAATAATGGTATACCCCTGCCATGTGACAAGTGGTATGTGCTCATCACTATAAATAAGTTAACGTCAGTATAGTGAGAGTGCAAAGTAGACGTTCTTAGATAGTCATGTCTTTACTGATCTAACAACTATACTGCTATACCGAAGTGAGCACTTTAACAATCCAATATGAAGGATTACAACAGTAGTGACAAGGGTTACAACGGTGGTGATGAGGAATTAACAAACTCACAAAAGATTTTTTTGAGTGAATTTTATGGAAAAATAATTATAAAAATTATGGAAAATTTGTTGGCTGGTTTGCTCGAGTTGCAAAAACAGCAACTGAGAGAAGAGCAACAACAGCAGCAGCAACAACACCAGTAGCTACAACTACAAGAACAACAGCAGCAGATAAAACTGCAAGAACAATAACAGAAGAAACAACAATTACTATTACAACAACAAACACTGAAATTAATGAATAGTAAGTCATCAGAAAATACTGAAACAAAAATTCTCACCAAATTATGCTGCAAACTCAATAACAGAATTTAAGTACAAACCAGACAAAGGAGTATATTTTGGGGATTTACTGTAGAAGATACGAACAAATCTTTGATAAAGAGTGCAAAGATTGGGATGACAATATGAAAACAAGTTTAATCTTAAGAACATTAGCTGCAAGACAACATGGGCATTACAGCAACTACATACTCCTGAAAAAAACCTTCAGGCATAAACTTTAAAGATACAATAGACATATTGTGTAAAATTTTCAGTGAGAAAAGCTCATTGTTCAATATATGTTGGAAATATTTGAACCTAGAAAAGAACAATGAGTAGGACTACATTACATATGTTGGTAGAATTAACAGGAAATGTGAAAAGTTCAAAGAGGACGAATTAATGCTAGATACGTTTGAGTGCCTGATACTTACTCAGGGTCTGACTTCAAAGACAGACACAGAAAAACTAGAATAGTAAATTTAAGGCACAACACAGAGAAAATTGAACATAAAGATTGCTCCCAAGTGAAACCAGTGTGAAATAAGCAGAATAGAAATCAAGTGTGTACTAAAATACAGTACACACAGGACAAGAATCACGAAAAAATCTCGTGTTTTGCATGAGGAGGTCTACACCTGAGAAAAACTGTTCATTTAAGAAAGTGGAATGCTTCCATTGTGAAAAAATTAGACACATAAAAACACACGGTAAAACCAAGGTGGAACAAAGAAAAAAGAATAAACAGTATGTCGTTGAAAGACAGTAATAATAAGAAGGAGAAAATTCATAGATGTGAAAATTAAGAATATCAGAGTAAAAATGCAGTTAGACACTGGAAGTGATATTGCCATTGTAAATGAAATAATTTGGAGGTATGTTGGTAAGCTGAAATTGAGTCTACAAAGGTTGCACACGGTGTTACAGGCAAAAGATTGTATTTTGTCATAAAATTTGTGTGTAATGTAACATTTTGTGACCAAAGATATATGTGCTAAAAAATTCAGTTAATCTATTCTGCACAGAGTGGATGGGACTATTCAAATTGTGGATTATGCCCATTAGTGTTTTGTGTGATAATATAGTTGGTTCAGTTGAAAGTTCAAATGAGGATGAAACAAAAAATAAAACATTTATTTCCAGATGTTTTCTTGGAGGAACTGGGTTGCTGCATGAAAACAAAGGCAAAAATTGCAGTAAAACAAAGTGCAACATCTGTATTTATGCCAAAACCGAATGTACCATTTGTAACAATAGGCCAGATAAACAAAGAACTTGGAAGCCTAGGAATAATCAGGAAGACGGACCACTCAGACTGGGCAGCACCTACAGTTTATGTAAAGAAAGAAAATTAACAAGTTAAGAGTTTGTACAGATTTTTCAACAGGTTTGAATGATTGTTTAATCTCACATAACTACCCATTGCTAAGTCCTGAGGAAGTGTTTGCAAAATTGAATGGAGGGAAATTTTTCTCAAAGTTAGACCTCTTGGACGCATATCTACAAATTCAAGTAGAAGAAGACTGCTCACATTTATTAACTGTTAATAAACACCATGGCTTACTTAAATTTAAGTGGCTTCCCTTTGATATAAAAGTGGCCCCTTCCATATTTCAGTAAATAATGGATACAATGTTGACTGACTGATTTTGCTATCGCTTAATTAAATGATGTTCTAATAAAAAGTGAATCACATGAACAACATGGAGGACACATTAAAAGGGTATTCAAGAAGATTAGAGAATACAGTTTCAAGTTGATGGAAGCCAGATAAAATTGTAGTTATCGAAGATACTGGTGTCATGCAAATGGCACCCAAACCAGTAGCATAAAAGCACCCATTACACTCTCTGAGTGGTTGGCATTAGGAAGAAACAAGGCCAGATCAGACTGGAGTGTGGTGCAGCCCTCCAGCTGGCCAGTCCTGGTCAAACCGTCCAACCCATGCCAGCATGGACAGTGGACACTAAATGATGATGATGATATATATATATATATATATATGTATATATATAGTTACAACAGCTGGCACCTTACATCTAGTTAAGTTATTGGAATTTCATGATGCTGATCATCAGACTAAATCTGAAGTGCAGTATAGGTGGTCTATTGTTCAGAATAGAGAGACAAGTGTTGGGAGAGATCTGAGTGGAGAGCAGATTGTTAGGAGAAAAAGGTAGAAGTGAAAAAAAAAGCCCCATTCATTTTTAGTAGTCATTGGGTAAAGGAAGCTTATTGGTGATTAGATACTGATTAGCCTATGAAATAAAACAGAAGGTTAATGACTTTTAGGCACACAGTATTTCATTCTACACCCTTAATATGCTAGAAAGCATATTAAACATTTTTATAAGTCAATACCATGTACTCTTGTGTTAGCAGTGCTATTAAATCACATGTTTACAGATTTTCTACAGAAATTAGAACCAGCTCTGATTTTCTTGTGATGTTTCATGTCTAAGATAGATAACTATACGTATGTATCTGTGTGTGTGTGTGTGTGTGTGTGTGCACGTGTGTGCTTGCATGTTTGTGTGCATGTATGTATAAAAGCACACACATCTTTTATCTTTCATCTCTTACTTGTTTCAGTCATTAGATGATGGCCGTGTTGGTGCACAGCCTACAAATGTATAGTCAAGTAAATTAACCCCAGTACTTATTCTATCAGTCTCTTTTTGTTGAACCACTACCTTCATTCCTCTCTAGTCTGTGCATGTCTTCTGTATTCAGAGCCCAGGTCTAACTACCATGGCTGATTTAGTAAAAATGATAATGCATATATATTAACAGCTATGTGCAATATAAGACCATAAAGGAAAAATTTTATCATCACTAATCGTGACCAAGGATGCTGAATCATCTATAATGTAAGAAATAAGAGTTAGAAGCTCTTTTAGGAGTGATAATTTTTCCTTTTTTCATCATCATCGTTTAATGTCCACCTTCCATGCTCACATGGTTGAGATGGTTTCACAAGAGTCGGCTAGGCAGAAGACTGCACCAGACTTCAGTGACTGTTTTGGCTGGATTTTTACAGCTGGATGCTCTTCATAACACAACAACTCATCAGAGTGGACTTAGTACTTTTTACATGACACAACCACAGGCGAGGTCAGTAGTGTTTTTTACGTGCTTTATATATATATATATATATATATATATATATATATATATATATATATATATGAGAGAGAGAGAGAGAGAAAGAGGGACACACACACACACACACATATATACATGTATGTGCATGTGTGCGTATCAAGAATCTTTCTCGCAACATCAATTAACAAGTGCATTTATAGGTACAACTGTGTGGTTAAAATACTTCATTACTGGTCTGAGTCCTTGAGTACATGGTGATGAGTTCAAGCCTTGTAAAATGTATTGAATACTTTGAAGGCATAACATAATATAGCATAAAAAATTTTTTTTTTAAATGAATAAATAAATAAAAAAAACACATGTTGGTGTGCTGTGACAGGAAGCAGAGAGGAACATTTCAAGCTGAGTCCTCCAGTGGATTTTAATTAAATCATTAATCAATAACTAATCAATAAAAACATGTTCAGTAAAATAATATTCAATAAATGTCTAGTAATCATTCGAGTAAGTGTTCAATAACTATACTGTGAATATTCATTTGATGTTTAGTAAATATTCATTAAATATTCAATAAACAGTTATTATACGTTCAGTAATTACTCAATTAAAGGTTTGGATATTTTTTTGTTTTTGTTTATTTTGTTTTCCTTTCTGACAAAGTACCCGCACTAAACTAAGTCTCCACCACCTGCATTATACATACATATACACACACACACACACATATGCACCACTACCACCACCACCACCACCACCACCACCATCGCTACCTGAACCATTAAGCTCTATTTCATTTCTCAACACACCCACATGCCTCTTTCTTGTTTATATTTCTCATCTTAGTTCATGCTGACACAGACAATCACTAGCTGATAGCCTACCACCAATTCTAGTCACTATCCTTAGACTCATTGTTACATCCCCTTGCTGAAGCACCTTATTCTGCATGTCTCAGACTGTTTCGCTTGTTCCATATTTCGTTTTCAGACCTCTGGGCTAAAGATCACATTAACAGGACACATGTCTGTGAAATATACAGCTACTTACAATTGAATGAGTAGTTCACTCAGCTGATGAAGCAAGTGAATGCTCACCATCAACACCAATGTAGGATCCATCATCAGTGCATCCAGGCTTACATCATTTAATATGCACTTCTCTTTTTAAAGGGGGTTAGGTATGATTAGAAGGAAATTTAACTACTATTTCTACCAGGCTGAGCAACATATATAGAAGTTCACACATTAATAGTTTGATACAGTATACAACTCTCACTTGTAATTCTGCTTTGTATTTCATTAGAAGAAAATATTCACCATTTTTATGTATTAAATGTTTATTTTAACAGCAATTAAAATAAACCCTAAAACAGGAGAAGAATGTACAGCTGTTCTTGGTAGGAATGTGACACATTCAAATTGAAACACCCACTCTATCATTATATAACACTTATTAATAATAATAATAATAATAATAATAATATGGACTGGCTTGTGCGGGTGGCACATAAAAGACACCATTTCGAGCGTGGCCGTTTTCGTGCGGGTGACACGTAAAAGCACCCACTACACTCTCTGAGTGGTTGGCGTTAGGAAGGGCATCCAGCTGTAGAAACTCTGCCAAATCAGACTGGAGCCTGGTGTTGCCATCCGGTTTCACCAGTCCTCAGTCAAATCGTCCAACCCATGCTAGCATGGAAAGCGGACGTTAAACGATGATGATGATGATGATGAATGACGTCTCATCTTAATTGATTGGAAGTGTTATCATGTACATTGTTTTGTCTTGGTTCAAAAGATGGACCACAGCAAATATTCTTCTCAATACCACAGATTTGCTTGTCAGCTGATTGACCTTAACCAGTTGAGTATGTCCCTCAGTGGCTGATGATATGTGCATCTCTGATCACGAGCAGTAGTAGAGGGGGAGCATCATAGCCATGTGTTCAGAGGAATTCTTTGGGGTTTGAATAATTCACCTTTGGAAACATGGGTGTTTTGCTCAACATCCTTAAACAACCCTTATTCAGTGACCTTTTGAGTGGGATGGGCTACTCGACCTGAAGAAAATTCTAACTGTGCCCCACCTGCTAGGTCATGTGCTGTTTATCTTGATATGGTTGTGATGCATGTGCCTGATGTACCCTTATCAGACGGGTAGTCATGATGGGTATACTGGGCTTCATATACTTTACCCCAGTGTCACTTTGACGGCATGCACTGCTCTCTCCTTCAATAATAATAACAATGATGACGATGATGATAATAACAATCCTTTCTATTATAGACACAATGCCTGGAATTTGGGGGAGGGGGCTGGTCAATTACATCAGCCTCAGTACTTGACTGGTACTTGTTTCATCAACCCCGAAGGGATGAAAGGAAAAGTCGACCTCAGCAGAATTTGAACTCAGAACAACAATGGATGAAAAGTCACAATGCCTTTTACCTGACAAGCTAACAATTCTACCAGCTCACCACCTTATTCATGTACATGATTAATAAATGAGGAAAGATCAAATAATAGCAATAATAATAATCCTTTCTTCAATAGACACAATGCCTGAAATTTCAGTAGGAAGACACTAGTTGATTACATCAGCCCCCAGTGCTCACTTGGTATTTATTTTATCAACCCTAAAAGGATGAAAGGCAAAGTTGACCTCAGTGGAATTTCAATTCAGAAATATACTGGTGGAAGAATTGCTGCTCAGCTTTTTGTTCATCTAATAATTCTGCCAGCTTACTACCTTCGATAATAATAGCAAGAGCACTGAGAGAGTGCAAACCTCTACCAAGGCAACACCAATTTCCTCCCAACGAGTTGATTTTTAAAATGAGAATATTTGAAATAAACTTGACTGCTCTCACAAGCGAGAATACTAAAAATGAACCCAACTGCTCTTAAAAATTAAGTAAGAAAACTGCAAAAATAATCCAGAATCCTTGTCCGGAACTGGATCAATCCCAGTGGTTGTCATGGAAAGTGAAGGTGGATGTGCAGGCCATCCTTGTAATGCTGTGTGTGTGTGTCATCTGAGTAATGAAAATATTTACATGACTTGAGCGCATACATGTCAATAAGACTAGGGGAGTCACTATGTAAAAGTTTTCGAAACACTGGCTGAAATGCAACAAGAACTTCAGGGGAGAAACATAACTGAACATAAAAAATTATATCATCATCATCATCGTTTAACATCCGCTTTCCATGCTGGCATGGGTTGGACGGTTTGACTGAAGATTAGCAAGCCAGACGGCTGCACCAGGCTCCAATCTGATCTGGCAGAGTTTCTACAGTTGGATGTCCTTTCTAACGCCAACCATTCTGAGAATGTAGTGAGTGCTTTTACATGCCACCAGCATGAGGGCCAGTCAGGCGGTACTGGCAACAGCCACGCTCAAATGGTGTTTTTTACATGCCACCGCGCACAGAAGCCAGTCCAGTGGCACTGGCAACGACTTCGCTCGAATGTTGTCTTTCATGTGCTAGTAAGGTGATGCTGGTAACGATCACACTCGAATGGTGCTTTTCATGTGCCACCGGCATGGGAGCCAGTCAGCAGCCCTAGCAACGATCATGCTCGGATGGTGCTCTTTGCGCTCCAATAGCATGGATGCCAGTCAAGTGGTGCTGTCATCAAATTTGATTTCGATTTCACTTGCCTCAACAGGTCTTCGCAAGCAGAGTTTAGTGTCCAATGAAGGAAAAGTACGCCTAAGTGGGCTGGTTACACCACTGGCATAGGCCACATGGTATGGTCTCACTTGGCTTGCCAGGCCTTCTCAAGCACAACATATTTCCAAAGGTCTCGGTCACTAGTCATTGCCTCAGTGAGGTCTAACGTTCAAAGGTCATGCTTCACCACCTCATCCCAGGTCTTCCTGGGCCTACCTCTTCCACAGGTTCCCTCAACTGCTAGGGTGTGGCACTTTTTCACACAGCTATCCTCATCCATTCTCACCACATGACAATACCAGCGCTGTCATCTCTCTTGCACACCACATCTGATGCTTCTTTGGTCCAACTTACACTTTGTTGAGTTTGCACATACACATCTAGTAGAGCATACTGGCTTCATTCCTTGCGAGCTTACGCATGTCCTCAGCAGTCACGGCCCATGTTTCACTGCCATGTAGCATGGCTGTTTGTACACATGCGTCATATAGTCTAGACAATTACTACTCTGAGTGAGAGGCCCTTTGTCACCAGCCAGAGGTAGGAGCTCTCTGTACTTTACCCAGGCTATTCTTATTCTAGCAGCTACACTTTCAGAGCATCCACCCCTTCTACTGACTTGGTCCCCTAGGTAACGGAAGCTATCAACTACTTGTAGTTTTTCTCTCTGGAATGTGGCAGAAGTTGTTCTCTGCACATTTTCAATGTTTATTGCCCCTGAGCATCTGCCACATACAAAAAATATCTTCCCAGTTAGCCTTCTTTTCATATTGCTGCACCTCTTATGTGTCCATAGCTTACACTGGGTACATTTTATAGAGTTTCTACCTACGCCTTTTCTACAGATCGAGCAGGGCCATCTACCTAAAGGGATTTGTGGTTTGTCTGCCTTCCTACTTACCAGGACTTTGGTTTTAGCTAGGTTGACTCTAAGGCCCTTCGATTCTAATCCTTGCTTCCGCACCTGAAACTTCTCCTCTAGTGACTCAGCAATTAGAGCAAGGTCATCAGCATAGAGGAGCTCCCAGGGGCATCCTGTCTTGAATTCCTGTTATTGCCTGGCAAACTATGATAAATAGGAGAGGGCTGAGGACTGAACCTTGGTGGACCCCTACCTCTACCAAGAATTCTTCACTGTATTCGTTGCCAGCCCTCACCTTACTGACAGCGTCCTTGTACATGGGTTGCACAGCTCTCACTAACCATTCATCTATCCCTAGTTTCCTCGTTGACTATCAGATAAGGGATCGGGGACCTTGTCAAAAGCTTTCTCCAGGTCAACGAAAGCCAGGTACAGAGGTTTATCCTTGGCTAGGTATTTTTCCTGCAGCTGTCTTACCAGAAATATAGCATGAACCTAAACTGCATCTCATCTAAACTGACTCTCTCCCTAATTAGTTGGTCTATGACCCTCTCTGTGACCTTCATTACCTGATCCAACAACTTGATACCTCTGTAATTATTTGTATCTATATAACTGTAATGAAATGCATACGGTATTGTGGTCAGAAGAATATGTATCTATAACATCTGCTAATACACACTCTGTTCTTTTGCCTTTGAGCTAAACTTCTTGATTTGGATTTTGGCATGTCTTCTCTCTCAAACACACTGTAAAATTTAAAATATTGACTAGCAATGCGCTGAGTTTTATATTAGATATGATAGGTTATTTTTGGAAAGATGACTCCTCTCAAAGCAGCTATAGAAAACTTAGTAACTAATAAATAGTTTATCCTTATCTAATACAAGCCAAAGTTAACAAATTCACCATTCAAAAAAGTTTCAAAGTTGTAAAACTATTAATAATAATAATAAGTTCTTCTCAGGAATTTTTAAATGAGACCTTTTGATTTTCTCTTCTCTTAAATTCCGGTCTTCTTTTAGTATTCCTGCTGTTTTAGATTGATTTATAGAATTATGTATATATGTAAGTATACTGTAAAGTGTTAATATGCATGTATAATATAAGGAAGATAATCAGGGAAAGACTTGAAAGTCAATGTAAGATCATAATACTTCATGTAAAGTAAATATAACAAATAATCCAGAATCCTTGTCCGATATCAGATCAATTCCAAAATCTAATCAGTTTGTGCGAGTCACAAGGCTAAACATCCCTGAAAGTTTCATCTGAATCCATCCATCAGTTCTTGAGATATCTTGTCCACAGACAAACAAACATGTCTGAAAACAATACCTCCACCTTATTGGAGGTAATAATGGTTTCTGATTAGGCAGCTCAGGTTTCTCCTTTTATTGATTTTGTTAATTTTTTTCTTCAGGGAAGGGCCCATGAGATATTCACAGGAACTATTTGTTGGCTCTCCAGATCCCAGACCAATGTACAAGAGCTGACCTCCACACTCTGATAGGCCTCATTCCCACTTCAGATGCAATCCTGATAAAATGGGTGTAAATCAGTAAAACTTATACCATAAACATGGTAACTAAATCATAAGGAGTTTTTATGTGTTAGTACTTTGCCCTGGGTTACATAAAGCATTAAGCAAATGAAAAATAATCCTTTCCCTGAATAGGATACTGATTTTCCAGGTGATGTAGAACCTATTCCTGGTATAGATGATCTGTTACTTTTTCATGACAAAATGATTCATTCCTATTCCTCATTGACCTTCAAGCACTACTAATATAAAGAAAACATCACTAACACTATATCCCCTCTAAACATGAGTGACTGACACTCAGCTAAGCCTGTCACAGTCACTCCAAATACTGGGCCTCACTATCACTGATGTTTTCTGCTAGTGTAAACACACCCTTGGACTGCATGACTAAGGCTGGCCCTTCTCTCTGTGGCTAGAAAATATTTCAGTCACTGATAGCTGCAGGTACTGGGCAAGTGTCTTCTAGTATAGCCTTGGGCCAACGAAAACCTTGTGAGTGGATTTGGTAGACAGAAACTGAAAGAATCCCGTCATATATATATATATATGTATATATATATATATATATAAGTGTGTGTGTGTGTGTGTTTGTCTCCCCCCCCCCACCTCACTCGACAACTGATGTTGGTGTGTTTACGTCCCCGTAACATAGCAGTTCAGCAAAAACCACCGATAGAATAAGTACTAGGCTTACAAAGAATAAGTCCTGGGATCGATCTGTTCGACTAAAGGTGGTGCTCCAGCATGGCTGCAATCAACTCTGACAAACAAGTAAAAGAGTAAAAAAAAATATATCTATATATTTAAAATAGGCTTCAGATGTATGTGTATGTAGGAGTGAGTCTTAGTGTTTTGTGTTATGTTTGTCCCCTATCACCACTTGACAACTGTTGTTGATTTGTTTACATCTCTGTAACTTAGCAGTTTGTCAAAGGAGACCAATAGAATAAGTAGCAGGCTTAAAAAATAAGTAGTAGGGTTAATCTGTTCAATTAAACCTTTCAAAGTGGTGCCCCAGCATGGCCACTGTCCAATGACAAAAACAAACAAAATAATTATGATTGCACTGCAAAAAAGTATTTTAGTTGCTGTTTGGCCCCCAATTTGACCTTTGCTGAGCAAAACTATGTCCAAAAATATTCCGATTATGACTTACCCATTATTTTTTTTAATGTATTATGTTCTACATTGTCTACTATGGCTTTGAATTTTAATATGGTAGGGTTAGCTTGAAGGGGAATTTAGTTGCTATTTCTAGCACATCAAGTGAGAACATAAAGGCTCCTATATTGAGCTCTTCTGTTTGTTTTAGAGATGCATGGAGTCAACTAACCATGATTTTTGTGCTGTACAAATGCATTTAATTTAGTGCGGTACAGATTTAATTCCCCTTGCATGCTGATTGCATAATATTCACGTGTGACTTAGAGGACACAGTATGTAGTTGTCTAGTAGTAGTAGCAGTAGAGGAAAAGGAAGTAGAGGGAGGTGAGAGCTAAGAGAAATTTTAAAATTTCATAATTAACTCTATAGTAACAGAAACAAAATGAGAAAGCCTATACATGGTCGCATAACCTGCTAGAAAGAGCAGCCAAATTTCTCTTGGATCATACTTCATCAATTTAAAGAAAATGAAGGAACTATGCTTGAAAGAGTGGTTAGTCACATGTAGAATGTCTGTTCTGGAACTAAACAAAAACAAAAAAAAAATGTTGCTACCTTCAGAATTGTCACAGACAACATGGCTACATGTTAGTATGGTATCATGGCTGATTAATATTCCTGTTCCAGTGCCCTTTTGACCAATAACATGGCACAAATACTGCTTGATGTTTTCACTCAATGTAAAATTGTAAGGACCTAAAAGTAATAAAACAAAAAAAAAAAGAAATAATAATAATAGTAATAACAACAACAACACTAACTCAAACTTCTAAATTGTTGTCTCTTGAGGTCTCTGGGTGAGACTTGGAGTCAACTTGTACAAATATAAAGCAAAAGTTAAACATATAATAATAATAATAATAATAATAATAATAATAATAATAATAATAATAATAATAATAATAATGATAATAATAATAATGATAATAATAATAATAATAATAACAATAAGGATATCATTGTATAAGGAGTGAAAAGAGAACGCTTGCCGAGTATTTGATAAATCTTGATGAAGACCTGCTGCAATATGCCACGAAAGATATGGGTGTAAATGCAGATGAAATGATGGGCAACGAAGAGTTTAACCAAAGAGCTGAGGAGAAGAGAAAAGAAGGCCTTCTCGAAATGAGAATGCATGGGCAGCTTGAAAGGAATATACAAGACGTCAAGGATAATACAGCGTTGTGGGCTTGGCTTGAGTGAGGTGATTTGTAGCTGTGGCCAGTGTCCCCTGACTGACTTCTGCACAGGTGGCATGTAAAAAGCACATCTGAATGTGATCGATGCTAGGTCCGCCTGACTGGCTCCCGTGCTGGTGGTACGTAAAAAGCACCATCTGAATGTGGCCGATACCAGTGCCCACTGACTGGCTCTCATCGTCTCTCTTGCACACCACATTTGATGCTTCTTATGCCCAACTTTTCTCTCAGGGTGCTTACACTCTGTCATGTATGCACTCTGACATTACAGATCCAGCGGATCATACTAGCTTCATTTCTTTCAAGCCCACGCTTGTCCTCAGCACTTCTAGCCCATGTTTCACTGCCATGTAGCATGGCAGCTTGCACACATGCATCATAAGTCTATCTTTCACTTTGAGTAAGAGGCCCTTAGTTGCCAGTAGAGATAGGTGCTCCATGAAACTTTAGTGGGATTGGGAAGGACTAATCCACTATGGAATGCTTGGAAACAACCACACAGTCTTTGCAGAGATTTCTATCCAGCAAAGACTCAATGTGGCATTCCAGTTGAAATGACCCGACCAATGACACTGTGCTTCTTCAACTTCACAACACATGACACAACACTATTTTGGCCAAACAGGTTACCAAGAGCTTGACTGGGAAGTTCTATTTCACTCATCAGATTCCCCAATATAGTGCTCTCAGATTATCACCTTTTTCCTGTTGCTCTCCGACAGTTTATGAGGCATTTCATTTGACCACAACATGGAGCTGAAGACATATGGCTTGGTGACTTCCATGAGTCAAGAGCCAGTGATTTCTACCATCAAGGCATTGACAAACGGATGGAATATTAGCAAGAAATCGTAAGCAATGAAGGAGAATATATTATTGACCGATTTGCTAAGTTAATTGATGAAAAATAAGAATTAAAATACTGGAAAAAAATTAAGGAATTTATCTGATATGCTAACACAGTGTCATCATCATCGTTGTCATCGTGGTCATCATCATTATCATCATTTTTTTACATGTGTCTTCCATAGTGGCCTATAATTTGGCCAGTTTGACAGAATCCAATGGACCAGAGGGCTGTTTTGTGCTCCAATGTTGCTCTGCCATTGTTTCTATGGCTAAATGCTTTTGTTTATATCAAATACTTTACAGAGTATACTGGATGCTTTTTTCATGGCACCAGCACTAGTGCAGTTACCATGTAACTTGCATGACTAGGATCCCCTTTGATCTGCAACAAATTTTGCATGAAGTTAGCAAATCTTCTACCAAGACCCCTGAAATATTTTATCAGACTTTGGGTAAATATTTTTTGGGTTAAACTACTTTTTAAGTGATCTAGACATTTCAAAGCCAGTTCATTCAATATAAGTGTCCAAGGTGAACAATCATGAGTAAAATGCAAAAAATGTGGAAAAATTAATATTTGTAAACTCCTCAATGATAAACCATCAAACATAATCCATTAATTCACTCATGTGACTGGAATCAGTTATGGAGTCTGTAAGGAGATGAAATTCAAATGGAATCACAGATGGTATTGGATGGTCTTCAAGAAGAGGACTTACAAGATGCTTCTAGAGTGTAGAAGATGCACTAGAATCATTATGTTTCTGAGCACACTATTTCAAAGGTGACAGTGCAAAAATATAAATGATATATGAAATTAATTATTAATTGGAATAGTGGTATATTTTTTTAAGTGTGGGCATGGCTGTGTGGATGAGGAGCTTGCTTCCTAACTATGAGTTTAGTCCCACTGTGCAGCACCTAGGGCAAGAGTATTCTACTGTAATGCTATGCTGACCAAAGCATTGTGAGTTAATTTGGTAGTTTGAAACTGAAAAGAAGCCCCTCATATACGTGTGTGCATGCATGAGTGTGTACACCCTTGCCTAGTCATCTTGTGTTGGTTATAATTAAGAATCACCATCATACAAACAATGTTGTTTGTTTTCAGTCCTCCATAGAAAACATGTCTGGTCTTGGGAAAATATTACCTTTCTTGGAAACAGGTGAAGGTTGTGATAAGAAAAGCATCCAGCTGTAGAAAAATCTGCTGCTACAAATTCAATCTAACCCATGCAAGCATGGAAAAGTGTACATTAAATAATGATGATGATGTATGGTCTGGGAATTTTCTGATATAACTTCATACTCATAAGATGACAAAATTGTCATATCAACAACAGAATTGTTTTAATAAATGTCTATGGAATTCATCATCAATAAATGTAATACTATGATGATTTCAAAGAATCAAAATAATTACTGATGTCATAAGAATTTAGAAACTTCAAGTAATAAATCTATAAATCATACCCTGTAAATATTGGGTTAAAAAACCTACCTTGATTCTTGCTATCCAAAAAGATTTCTTGAACCAGTATTTCTATGCTGTCATTTATAGTTTTAATGCTTTGAGTTTCAATATACCAAAAACAAAATAATTATAAAAGAAATTAAAAATGATTTTACTTGATGCTGGATGTTTGCTGACACCAGATACAGATGAGTTTGTATTCAATGGTGATGCTGAAAATGGCTTCAATAATTCTTTGGGATTTTCTCCAGGTTCTGAAACAATTAATGCCAGGGCTATGGAATTTAAAATTTCTTCCAGGGAACAGACTAGTGTTAACCCAATCCAGTTTTGATTCTTCCAACAAAATGGAGATACAACTATTCCAATGGCTCTTCTGTGAATATAATGAAAGTTATAAAGTTTTAGCATTGATGCAAAAGGTTATGAATTTACAGGGAGTATATATTTGATTAAATTGACCTCAGTATGTTACTACTACTTTGTTTTATCAGTTCTGAAAAAAAAATGAAGAGAAACATTGTCCATAGCAGGACTCAGACTGGAAAGGCCAGTTGGTTACATCCCCTGTAAACATAACCTATAGCTCAGTTGTCCCCAATCTTTTTGCAGTCCAATAACAAAACACAATACAAATGCATAATATATAATTTAATAATTACATATATAATGCATAAATAATGCAAAAAAATACCCTGCATACTGCGATCATCAATAAAATAGAAATAGAATTCTAAGATTTATTCTTTCTGACTGGCCTGGTACCAAATGGCCCATGGTCTGGTACTGGTCCACATCCTGGTGGTTTGGAGCCCCTTCAGTAGCTGATCAGTTTCAGTGGCTTAGATAAGTGAAAACTTGTGTGGAATAAACAGCTTACATGTAAGGGTTGGAAAGAGTAAGGGCAAGAAAACAAAGGATGACTGCTTCAATAAGCTTCATCAAACTCCACTCAGCATGGAAAAAAAAAACAAAACAAACAAACTAAACAAACACAAATTTAAGTGAATATATATGCAAAAAAAAAATACTTGATAAATAAAACTAATTGAAAGTGGTCAAAAAGCAATAGATTATTCCTCATTTATGAGCTTAATAAGTATACTTACTTCAGGTTATTATTATCCAAAGTACAAACAAGTCCTCCCTCAGTGCCTGGAATGCAACGAGCATCAGTGAGTATTTGAACTTTGTTTGGACCAAAGTAGTTGCTGATGACACCTCTGCTCACAGAATTTAAGAACACTTCAACACATAAGTTGCCATAAGGTGTACCAAACACTTCAACTGTATCTCCAGGATTACATTCTACAGAAGATTTCACAAGTAGAGGTTCTATTGGAAGAAGTCCATCATAGTTTTGCAATTTGATCAAAATGAAATAAGGTAAAAAAAAGTGTTTTCTTGGAAGGAAGAACCATCCTTGACTTTTGGCCAAGAATTGTTCTGAAGTTTGATGAAAGCTTTCACATTTGAATATTAGTTCTATAGCTGCAGGAATGATAGTGTACATCTCTTTCTCTCTGGCAATATTCTGATGGTTGTTGGAACTCAAGTCATAATGTTGATTTGAAGAATTCTGCACTTGATACCTCCTTGCATCAAACACGACTTCGGCACTATGATTTGGCAGCAAATTAGTAAGTTTATTAGCAGTGAGATCTCTTCTTAATTGTTCATAGTCTTTGGAGTTAAGCTCAGCCAATAGGGAAGCATGTGCAATTACAATTCTGAGTTTGTGGTTTATAAAGACCCCACTACAACTTCCAAGTTTTACAGAACTTAATGAGTTTCTTTTCACAAGTGTAACAACACAGGTATTACTTGAAACTGTTGAGGAATCCATCCTATGGAGTTGATTTTAAAATGCCTCCACAGTCAAGTCTGGAATACAAAATATAAAAAGAAACAGATGGGAATAAATGAGAAAATGAATTGAAAACCTCAATATATAAAAGTGTATGTGTGAGTGCATGCGCATGCACACAAATGTGCGTGTGTGTTCTATGCTGTAGGCCACAATTCTGCACTGAAGAGATTGAAATTTGCAAAGCAGCATGTCTTTTTTAAGTAGGAGAGGTCAAGACTGATACTTTCTAGAAACTCAGGCAAGGTCAAGTACTGATATTAGTAATTTAAAAAACCCTTTTTATATGGCATTATTTGAGAAATCTATCAATATCATGACTACAGTCATCTCTGCTAATGAGGCAATATGGCTTTAAATAGTTCAGCTTGCTAGAAATATCAGCTAAATCTACCTAAAATCACACTCTACAATCTTTTATAAAGAACATATCAGATAATGTAGATTTAGTTTTACTATACTAGTAAAAAACAAAATGAGATAGTCATGACTTGAATATCTTTTAGCCTAGGTTTTTACAGGATCACAGAAGAGAAAGTGTTAAACAACAAACAGCTGCATACAATTATGAACAATATGTATTTATTTACTGTTACAGTGTGGAGATAACATGCAAGTAGTAATTTGTTAAACATAGATAGATAGATACAGGGTGTCCCCAAATTAAGGCAACCGACTTTTTAAAATTTTGTCAAAACAAAATATTATATTTCAGGTCCAAACATTGCAATGCTGTGGTAAAGGAAACACAATTATGACATTACCATATTTATCCGATATGATCATCTCTGTTTTGAATCACACTCTTAGGTCTAGGTGCGAATGCTTCACATGCAGCACACAGCTGTCCTTATGGAATTGAAGCCCATTCCTGGTGCAGTTTTAACTTCAGAGCATTGAGTGAAGCATGAAGAGTGCTTTAGATGGACCAAACAGAAAAATCCAACGGGTTGAGAACAGTGCTTCTTGAGGGCCTATGAACGATGGAGTGTTTTTCTAAATCCAGTGTTGTGTCTGGAGCTGTGGGATAGTACTGAGTCCTGTTGGAAGCTCCAAGGTGCATTTTGAAAGTACTCATTCGCTTATGGAAGCAGTTCAGCTTCCAGAGTGTCACTAATCTGTTGTTGGGTGTAATTTTAACACCTGAGGGCACTAAAATGAGGGGAGACCTTGCAGTGGCTGTCACAGCCACCCAAATCATAACTGATTGTGGATTCTGACGTTGATTTACTAGTCTACTCTTAATGGAACCAGATACACTCCAATGTTAGTCATTCTAATGATTTACTGTCTGTTTGATGTCAAATTTCTTTTTGTCAGTGAACACCAGGTTGGATAGCATACCTTCAGCAATCTGACACAGGTTAAGACAAATTCTCTCCACTCTCATTAACTTATAAACTTGCTGCATGAGCTCATGACAGTGGATTACCTGATAGAGGTGGGTTCTGAGATCCTCCTTCAATACTTGATAAAGCGATGTTCATTAGAATTTCAACATCAACCGGATATTTTTGTTTGTATGTTTTATGTATGTATTCTCATACATATAGTTACATATCTAGACATGCTCATATATATTTAAATGATAAACTTCTGAAAAGTTTTACAGATTTTTACAGTTCAAGTGATGGATTGGATCTGTCATTTTCGAATTAGCTTTCTATTTTTGAGAAGCTTTATTTCTCAAGATTAGTATTTAGGCAGTGTGTTACATATTCCAGGACCCCAGTAATAACAGGTGTACTCTGGATAGATTAACTGCAGATTTCTCAATAGTTCAGCATAAGTGTTCTCTTTTTCACTGATCTTCAGCTTTATGTTAACATTCACTGGGCAACTAATTTCCACAACTGTGCACAGTTTCTCTTCTCTATCCCAAATCATTATATCAGGTCTGTAGTGCTTAAATTTTATTGAGGTCTTCACTGGTACATTCCACCAGTATTCCTTTTTATTATGAGTGGCTATGGCTTCTACCATATTGTGGATTTTTATGTATGTACGTATGTATGTCTCTTCTGTTTTTTAATTATTATAAATCTTCCACTGATGAGGGAACCAGTTTCAAACAAAGATACAGTGTTCCATCTTTGGGATGTCATTAACACAGAAAAATACACATTTAGAACTTAAGAAAAGTCTTGCATATTTTTACTGTTCCACTCACAGATTGGACTTGTAATGTACGGATCAGCCAGTCAATTTCTCTTTCTGAAAATCCCAGTTTATCCAGATTCTCCTTTAAGCATTTACTAACAAAACCTAGTGCTCCAATTATTATTGAATTCATAGTCTGGAAATAGAAGCTGGAGGTTTCGAAACAGTTGTCCATAGATATCCTCTTTTCTTTGATTTTCAAAGAGATATTTTTATCTGCAGGGCAGCCGACCTCTATGACCATACACACCTTTGCCCCTCCGTCCCAAACAACAATATCCGGCCTGTTGTGCTTACATTTGACAGAAGTTCAAATTGATAAATCTGCTTTCATTTTTATCAAAATAGGAATACTACTCATCATCAATAGTGCACATTCTGCATCCAAATAGCATGAAGTTCAACTTGACCTTTCATCTTTTTCGAGGTCAATAAAATAAAGTACTGCAGTCAATGTTATTGACTGTTCGCATACCCTAAAATTGCTGGCCATGTGCCAAAGTTTGAAATCTTTATTATAATTATCATCAGCTTCAGGTATTTTGTAATTGTCACTATTACTACTAGGCCCTTAGTTATTTGCTGTTTAACCACAGGTCAGGCCTGATCAAACTGACTATCCTGCTTTATCATATGACCAGGAAAACCAAGATCACATAATCTAATTTGTCTTCTCCTAAGGTTGCATGGTTTGATTTGAGGAAGATTGGCTGCTATTTCTAGCAGGCCAAGTGACCATGTAGAGGCTCACCGTTTGGGGCATAGTTAGTTATTGTAGTGGTGAAGAGACTGGTTGTTGTTTAGCCCCATGTTGAGTAGAGACATAATCAATGACATTTCAACCATGACCATCATTTGTTTCTTTGCTTTTTCCTATGTATAGAGAACCTAGAATCATATTATTCAATCTGTTCTTTTCTAAGATGGTAGTAGGATTGTGATTTGAGCAAGATTGGTTGTTATTTCTAGCAAACTGAGTGATTCTCTAGTTCAGGGGTTTTCAAACTGTGGTCCGCAAGTACAAGACAGGGGGTCCGTAGACAGCAAATACTTTTCATGGGCAATTTGATTTTGTATATGTTTTTTAATCGAAATCTTTTAATTGACAATAAACCTATTTGTTAAATACTGTAAAATAAATAAATGTAAAAATATAAGTTATTTTAAGCAAATATTTATGTATAAATTTCATAAGCGTTTATAAGGGGGTCCCTAAGGTAAAGCCTGAAATATAAAGGGGTCCGCAAGTCAAAAAGTTTGAAGACCCCTGACCTAGTTGGCCTCGACTTTTAAGTAAGGGTTAGGGTTTGTTTGATATGAATTGTATGTATGAGTGTTCTTCAGTGTGTATATGCATGCGTGTGTGTGCTTGACTGTATGAGTGTGTGTGCACTTACACGATCTGTGTGTGTGTGTGTGTGTGTGGTGGGAGAGCAGAGTCCTTAGAAGAGGTGAAGATTGGCAGGAGGCTGGTATTCAATGACTTGTTTTGACATTTCCTAATAACATTTAGACTTGTTATGATAAATTGAAAGTTGCTCTTGTGTGTGTGTGTGTGTGGGGGGGGGGGGTTGAGTAGTCCGAAATGTTGTTGTTGCAATTGTTATTTAACTCTGCCAAAAATCTTAATTGAGTCAGATCTATGGATCAAAAGCATTCCAGCCATGACCTCCACATAAGACTATGCCAACTTTTTGCTTGTGTACTATCTAATGAAAGAGGGAAATGTAGCACTCATCATTATCCCCCTCCTCACCATCTCCCCTCCAACATCATCACTGTCATTCTCATCACCACCCTCATCATTTAACATCCGCTTCCTATGTAGGTATGGGTTCGATGGTTTGACAGCTGTAAGGTCTTTTCTTGATAAATGTTATGCAATCTATTTACTGCCTTGGTTTTTTTTTTATATCTCATTCTGTGTGGTGTTAAGAGTAAATGAGAAGTGTCTATATGCTGATTTAGCTAAATCTCCCTCAAATTATCAATGAACCATTTTAGCAACTCCTCCTGGTCCTCAAATATCTTTAATAGAATTTACTCTGTTGTGAGCTTTTAGATGACTGCTCCCATTTGAGAACAACTACCTTTCTTCCAACTACTTGTCTCAAAGGCTCTGATAAAATGAAGACTTATGTAAAGAGGATGGCATTAGGAAGGGTATCCAGCCATAGAAACGATTCCAAATCTGACATTGAGACCTGATCTAGCTCTGCAGTTCCTTGCTCTTCAAAATTTTAGCTTTGCACCGTGTACAAGCTGCCCCTTAGATTTTTCAGTCAGAACCACATACAAAACAGCTCGATTTATAGATAAGTACAAGTGTACGTATGCATATGTATAGCTACATACATACATATGTATGTATATGTATCAATAAGAGACATTCAACATCTTTGGCAATTTTGTATGGCAACTGATGGAGGATAAAATGAAGTACAGCATAAATTGGTCCCTAGTAAGGTACGCGAAACCATACATTATAATTTCCAGGAGATGCCATCTCTGCTCTGAAGAATCCTTGTCTATTCTGTGGACTAACTAGAAAATCAGTAATAGAAATACTGAATGACTCTCGAGATACCTACACGCATATAAATGCACTTTCGCACAATGCAGTGGGAATGAGTAACATAATTTAATTTACTGTAAGGTATGGATGACTTAAGTTTACTTTTAACCTCCCTATTCTTACAAACACCAAGTTGATAGTTAACTTGCTTTGTGATCATGACAGCACCAGACCTCATGTCTGCATATGCTCACATTTTTGTGTATGCTTGTATAAGCGAGTGTACTCGCGCCATGTAGCTTGCCCGAGGGCGTTTGTACATCCATGTTTCTTAACAGTTACTTAAAATTTTTTTCTCGCTGGATTTTGTGTTCGTTTCTCTTTTTGCCATCTGTAATTTCATTTTTGATCTTCTATATAAATGAAGATATTTCCTCCGTCTGGCTGCTTTTCTTTCTACAAAACGTGAAGTTACATTGCGGAACTGTTATTTTAACGAGTTGTATTTATCACCTGACGAGATACATCTGCACCGCCGGATGCTCTTGAACCAGTTATTGAGTGTACCATCCATGAGGGATCGATGCTTGATGTGTCGAAACAATTGTCGTGATTAATAAATTCTCATATATTCCATCTTTCATTTGCCATATATATATATATATATATATATATATATATATATATATGTACACATGCGTATGTATATGCGTGTGTGTATATACGTGCACATCTAAATGCAGAACCGGCCCTAGGGTTGTTGGCGCCCCAGACATGCTAAGCTTCGGCGGGTACAAGCTGACGGTCGTGGAAAATTTCTTTGTCTTTGTCACGCCCTCCTTGGCACCCCCTAGCACATGGTGCTCCAGGCGACTGCCCGAGTTGCTGGTACCTTGAGCCAGCCCACGAGAGTCCAGGACTCCAGTTATGAAATCATTTGCATACAGCCAATTACAGCTCAACTATCAAACTAATGTCTACCTAATCATGAAAATACTCTGGATGAGTGCAGTGGAAAATGTGTGTTATAGCAAAATCTGTTCTAAATGGGTTAATAGGGGTGACAAATGTGGAATTTAGTATATTAAGTGAATGGAGAGCTGCTCACCGATGATGCCATAAGTGTTGCCAATTTGCGAAATTTACTAGAGAACATGAGTGTAGTTTCGTAATTTTTTTTACTGATTTTGTACATTCCTAATTGAAAATGTTGGTTGATCTGAAAACATTGTAATCAATATGGCGTTGTGTCATATTGCGCCCTCCTTGGGTACATGCAGTAACACACCTAATGTTAGCTCCATATACAGATGGTGCTCAATTGATCTATAAGGATGGTGGTGCCTATGTGAAACCTGCTATACTATACTCAGTGGCATACACCATTCTATGCATGACTGGCTGTACTGTAGTAGTACACAGCATGTGGATTTTCAAAGTGAGCTCTGATTGGCTGTATGCAAATGAGTTCATTACTTGGGTCCGGAACTCTCGTGGGAAAAAAAAAATTCGCAGCCGGCCTTGTCTATACGCCTAATTCATATATACTGTCTCTCATATGTATGTACGAAATTTTGCGTGATGACACGCACAAGCTTTCTTTGTTTCCTCTCTCTATGTTTGCTTATTAATTTATCTATGTATTTGCTTACTGAACGACATAACGGGCAAACTATTTGAATTATGCATGTGATATTATTATGATTTTAAAATTTGATCTAGAACAATCTAGCATTGGACGACCAATGTTGGTGTGTTTACGTCCCTGTAAAGTAGCGGTTCGGCAAAATAGACCGATAGAATAAGTATTAAACTTGCAAAGAATGTCCTGGGGTCGATTTCTGCGACTAAAAACCCTTTAAAGCGGTGCTCCAGCAAGGCCGCGGTCAAATAACTGAAACAAGAAAAAGAATAGCTGTCTGTCTATCTATCTGTGTATCCTGTATTGGTGCACCGCCTTCAGTTTTCTGGTCAGTTACATCGACCCTCATACCTCCTTCTTGACCTTGCAAGGCTGAAAGGCAAGCTGAGTCTATATAAAAAAATAAAAGGTGGTGCTTCCCAACCACATGCTTCTGGGGTCAGTCACACTGCGTGGCAAATCTCTTCTACTACAGCCTCAGGCTGACCAAAGAGGATTTGGTAGACAGAAACTGAACAAGCTCGTCATCTCTCATTTGTTGCAGTTTCGCCCCAGTGTGTTTCCTACCAGCGCTTGACAACCGGTGTTTGTGTTTACGTCCCTATAACTTAGCAGTTTTGGCCCAAGTGACAAATAGAATAAGTACCAGACTTAAAAAAAAAAAAAGAAAAAGCACTGGGGTTGATTTGTTTGACTAAATCCTTTCAAAGTGGTGCCCCAGTAAGGCTGCTCTCAAATGACTGAAACAAGTAAAAGAGAGAAGATAAGATTCCTGGGTTGACATTAAACACCAAATTTCAGGTTATCAGCCATCCGTGCCAACCGTAACTATTCATACAATGCTTATATCGGAAAACTTGTGATGTTTTCCTTAAGTATTTATTTAGAAAGTTCTTTATTTTACTGCTAGCTAGTAATAGTTTTAATTTGTTTTCATTACACGTGTCGAGAAAAATAACATACCGTAAAATAAACGTAACGCTTTCGAGAAATACACGTACACAGCTGATAGGTTGGTGGCACTTTAATTTTCACTGGTTTTTAGTATATTAGAGTGAGAGAGAGAAAGTAGGACAGAGATATTGTTGAAGAAATTCCGAGGTCTGACAACACACCTAACAGCTTCTTTTACTTGTTTCAGTCATTTGACTGTGACCATGCTGGGGCACACTGCTTTGAAGGTTTGAGTCGAACAATTCGTCCTCAGTACTAATTTTATCAAACCCTGGTACTTTTGCTAAATTAAAGAGACGTAAACAAATCAACACCAGTTGGTCAAGCTGTGGTGGCGGGGACAGACACAGACATAGAGGCCTCCTCACCACCACAAGGTCAAATATAACCAGTCAACGTAATCACTAGACTTGGTAAAGTAGTAGCCAGACCGTCCTCAAATCACACCCTACCTCTTAAATAAAATATGAGAATCTTTTTTTAAAGTCTTCCAACCACTTTTAAATACTACAAAACAAAACAAAACAAATAAAAAAGCCGAATGCGATTTTCTTTATCAGTATTTGAAGAAATCTGGTAAAAATTTGAAATACATTAAGTGACTGGAAGGATTTTAAAAACGATCCAAATATGATAATAAAATATAACGATTATCTTCAAGTTTTATACGTTGAAAAAAAAAATGTAGTCCTTGATAGACAAAAAGGCGAGATGGTCATAACTGGAACGTATCCAGAACACCTCTGATCATAGTTCTGTTCGATCAGGGCTGCGTTAAACAGTAGGGAAAAAGGCATGGGGAAACTGGACAGTAGGCTAGGGGCCACAAGTCTAGTTATGATCTCCCTCTTTGTTGTCGCTCAAAATCTAGAAGTAGCAGTTAAATCTTACCTTGGCCCCTTAAATAGTAAAAGGAAAGAAAAGCTATATATTACAATTAGACAATGTAAGTCCCTGATTAATCAAAATAATGGTATGGTCATGACAAGGACGTCCTTAGAACATGACCTAGGGCTATTGCGTCAAACAAGAATATAATAATTACTTTGATTAATTAGTATCAATTAAATATTTACTATTCCAAACCAACTTGAGATCACATCTGGCCGGAGTCTAGGTCAATATAATTAAGTACGTCATTATACACTCGTACTAATTAGTGATGGAGCAAAAAATGACCGAAATCATCATTAATATGGGCAATTAACATCATAGCCGAAGACTGGCTATTTGGATTCGTGTCTTTTATTTAAATGTAATGAAGTGTCGTTTTCCTCTCTTATAAAAGAACGACGCATTCTCTCTCATCATCCTATATGTAGATTTAGATTTGTTGCAGTTAGCCGCAGGTAAATTCTCAGATCAAGTAGAACTATGATCAAAAGCGATCCAGCCATGACCATCCCATCTTGTTTCTTTTTTTCTCTCTCCGGTGTAGAATACGATTTATAAGTACATTACGTTATTTTCTGTTGATCGAGCTACTGCGAAGACGACCTCTTGTAATTACCATTGTTTATTCGAGTACTGTGTAATTTCGAATATAATTCGATTCAATTATATTTTATCTGCATAAATGTTGTAACATTTAAGTTACGTTACCAACTTAGATACTTTTGTATTAAATTTCTTGCATGCAATTCACACAAATACGCCAGTTAGGTGAATGACAACGAAACAAATCATGAGTCCGTAAATATCAGAAAAAGAAAGAAAATTTGTTCGCCACACATTTGAAAATATTACAAATGAGTTGGCATTTTTTTATACGTTGTCATCGAGCTGTAAAAAGAGGATAATAAAGCGTAGACGTGTAGTAAGAAGTTTGCTGCCCAACTACATAGTTCCGGGTTCAGTTCCATTATCCGGCAGCTTCTACGATAGACTCGGGTCGATCAAAACCTTCCTTGTGAGTAAATTTGTTAGATGGAAACTGAAAGAGGCCAATTCTATGTGTTTGTGTGTGTCTTTGTCCTCCTCCACCGCGTGGCAACCGGTGTTGGTTTGTTTACGTCCCCGTAATTTAGCGATCCGACATAATTACCCGGCTGAAATGAAAAAAAGAATTGGGGCAATTTCGTTTGATTAAAACCCTTCAAGGCAATTGCCCCAGCATGGGGCATTGAAATGAATGAAACAAAAACAAGACCAGACGTTCATCAAAACATTCAATCAGTAGTCTTATATAGTATATTCATCACTTATGAATATGTCGAGAGTGAGAACGATTCAAACATCGAAACGAAATGGACGTGAAAGTGAGGAAGAAACTGACAAGTCGAGGCTTCTTTTCTTCTCAACGTCTTCGGGACAGGGAAAAGAGCGTCACGTGACAATTGCAGCAGAACGGAGTCACGTGCCCCTGCCTGTTCTTCTTCTTCTCCTCCGCCCCCTACACTTATTCGTCTCTTATTTTCAACACTGTGACACACACATCTCTCTTTACTGACGTCAGCGGAATGTGTAGAAGTTGTAAAACGTTGCTTGCCCAGAATCAAATCCTGACACGATCGATAGGTTTTTCTTTCAGGCTTCAAGTTTGAGAAATTAATTCATTTCGTAATTTTCATAGAAAAATAATAAAAATATAAATAATAGTTTAAATAAAAAAGAATTTCTAACTTTTACAAAGCACTTACGTAATTTATATACAGTTCAGTGACGACCATAAAACAAGCGAGCTTTATATATATCGTACATCGCGCCACTTCCTTGCTCTGCTAAACGCCATTTTTTTTTTGTCACCCCCCCCCCCCAATTCCTCCCTTTCTTTCTTTGCGTGTTTTGATGTCATTTTAGGTAAAGCTTTTCGAGACCTAGAACCTGTAATTTCTTTTATAAGTAAAATTAAACTGTTTCCCGTAGATTGAGAACGCGTAATTTAAAAAAAAGAAATTATGCAATTTTATTGTTTCACTTTTGCTCTTATTTTTTTTTTTTAAAGCAAGTCATTTTGTCTAGGAATGTGAGATTTAGAATCGTTCAGAATTTTCCTGCTCTCAAATATCCCCCCAAAAATTCTATTAAAATTTTCTGCATTTTTTCAAATATATGAGTTTTATTATTTTTCTACAACTGAATTTTTTTTTTTTTGATATTCTCTTCGTTTCATTTTCTCTCTTCCCTCCCTTCCGCCATCTTTTGTTTCTTCTTTTTCCTTAAACATTACATTACACAGACATAAACATTTTCTCCCTCCACCTTCCTCTTCTCATCACCTCTTCCTCTACCCCTACCTCTTTTGATTATCGTTATCTCCCCTTCGTTCACTTCACCATTTTCTTCTTGATTCGAACTCGACACTCCTACTCTCTTCGAGTACTCTTTACCTACCTGCCAGCCTTCCTCTTTATTTTCTTTCTTCTTTCTTTCTATTTTTTTCTTCTCTCTGTATCTATGATTCCGTATATCTCTCCCACTATCTTTCTCACTTAGACACACTCTTCCCTCCTCCTCCTCCCCACCTCCTTCACCAAACAAACTCCCTCCCTCCCGCTCGTCTAGCTCTTTTCTCTCTCTCCCCTTCTTCTTCGTGTCAAAG
This sequence comes from Octopus bimaculoides, assembly GCF_046866305.1. NCBI lineage: Eukaryota > Metazoa > Mollusca > Cephalopoda > Octopoda > Octopodidae > Octopus > Octopus bimaculoides. Next base: position 56,799,993 of record NC_142942.1, read on the forward strand.
GTCAAGGCGGTCCGTGGAAAATTACTTGTAAACCCCGCAGGTCATTGGCACGTTACATGACGGTGAGTGTTTTCTGAATATTATTTTGCTGATAAAATTCGTAAGGGGGGTAAAAGTTCGGGTTGAGAGGGCTGAGAGAAAAAAGGGGGGAAAAAGAAATCTAAAAGGGCTGGAAATTTTTTATGTACTTGAGTGGGGTGGTTTTTAATGGTTTGTCAAGAAACAAAGTAACAACAAAAATAACCCCAACCCGATCCCCCCCTCCAAAAAAAAAGCAAAACAAAACCCATAAAACTGAAAAAAAGGAAAAAAACCCCACAACCATCATCATCATCATCATCGAACAAAGCAAAGGAAGCAGCGCTCATCTTTGCAAGTCGTTCTGTCGTGTTTCGGTTGTTTGGGGATCGGGCGGCGCTTGGAAAGCTTTTAACTGACTCTTTTTTTACCATTGTTCAACCAGCAAGGTCATGTGCTAAACCAACATACATAAATATATATATACATACATACATATATATATTATATACCAAGTATATATATATATATATCTATATATACGTGTGTGTGTAGAAATGTACATTACACATGTCTGTTTCTATTGAAAGAGGGCAGACGCGCAGAGAGAGAGAGAGAGAGAAGGATGATCACCACCAACCGACCACAACCAGACAAAATAAATACCGTTTAGAAACAAGGACGATTATTTATTTATTATCATTAAAACTCATTATGGCTATTTTATTTATTCATTACACAATTTTTTTTTTTTTTGGTCGGGGTTGTTTTTCTCACCTTCCCGTTTCTCTCACTTTTACTCAATTACCTCATCTCTCACTATTTCATACACACACACACATATATATATATTATTCGCAAAGTACATGTCATCTATATCTGTTTATATATTATAGTTACACGTACTTTAACGGAGGGATTACATATTCTCCGTCTCCTCTTAAAATGCGGCCGCATGGCCTCGTCAAATTAATATCACACACGCTATGTGTGTGTGTGTGTGTGTATATATATATATGTGTATATATATATATATATATATATATATATATATATATATACATACACACACACTTATGGTTCACTCTTTCAAGAATCATTTCTATTTCTTTACTTCTACATTTCGCTCCATCATCTCATCTATATCTTAATTCTATCATAATAGACATCATCTTTCATCGGTATTTTTTTTTTTCTTTTGACATTGACAGACATTTTCTCTCTCCGTTTCATACTTTATTCTTTCATATCTTGTTTCCTTATATATATATCTACACATACATTTTTGTGTGGGTATATATACGTGTATATATATATATATATATATATATATATATATATGTATACAGGTATGGCGATGCAAACGGAAAATAGAACTCGGATATGAGTATATGTACATTTTTTATTAATATTTAACAGAAGTAACATATTAATTTTAATAATATTTAGTAGAAGTAACAGAGTGACTCAAGGTCCGAGAGTTTCGTGCGATGGCACTTATCAAACTAGTTTGATCAACCTGACCACATGCAAGATTGGCCAGGCGTGCATATATATATATATATATATATATATATATATATATATATACAATACAAATAATATATATATATATATGTGTATATATATGTATATATGGTGTACGAACTTTTATTGCCTCCTTAGTCTTGTCAAACCAGCCCAATATAACCCAGGGAAGCCTTTACATGGTCGCTCGAGCTACTAAAAATAGCACCTAAATCTTTCAAATGGTGCTACAGTTTTGTGAAAAAGAAGGAAGACCACATTGGATATATATGAAGTCCATGGTACAGGTACACAAAGCTTGGGAAAAAAATTTAATAACAAAAAACAGCATGATCATGTTTGAAATGCTTTTGATTTGTCGTCTCCAGAATATTTGGGGCTGAAACAACAACAGCAATCATCACTGACATACAACGAAATACATTCGATTCTTCCCTTAACAGTGTGTGTGTGTATATATATATATATATATATATATATATATGTATATATGTATGTATGTATGTATGTAGAAAGTGAGATAGAGGCATTACTACACAACTGCTTACTAACCCTGAATTTGTTTCCTCATAACTTTCTGAATTGACATTTTTAAATGAAATTTTCAACAAATATGTCTCAGATTGTGTAAATTACTATTGCATCGGAATTTGTTGAGATTTTTCTCGAAGCAGGGGTGGCTGAGAGGAGTTTCGAATATTCCACGTTTCGACTTTGTGTCCCCATATGTTTTAATGGAGATTACGATTATGCTGAACCCCACCCCCAATTTTTGATGTCTGTTCCACATTTTTTGTTATATTCACTTTAAATTCTGGTATAATCGTAATTTGCACTATTGAAATGTATTTATAAGTAAATTTCATTTAGAAACATTCATTTTTCAGAAAGTTATTAGGAAGCAAAGTTGTGAGGGGCCCATTTCTGTAGTTATGCCTTATGTATATTTATATTTGATTTGATAGTCTTTACTTTCTTCTAAAATAGTTTAGGAGTTTTAATACGTAAAGAAAGTGAAATGATCGGAATTTGTGGCTTACACATGATTTAAACTCGGGGTCTAACTCTATTACAGTTGTTGAGGAACTAACCATGGTGGGGTTGCTTGAGTCATTGAGAAATAGCAGTTTATATATTCTTAAAATGATGCACTAGTATCTTGAACTAGAAGCAATGGTTCAGATAATGTCGTCTTAGATACCAGAAAATAAAAACGAGATGGCCATGGCGGGAAGGTTATTATAACATTTAATGACGACCTAACGATGGATCTTCAAACCCGGTAGAAGTAATAGATGAAAGTGCCCCAAATCACACCCAGCTGTCTTTTAAAAGGAAGGCTATTGGGCAGTTATACAAAACGATGAGACGGTCACAACAGGAACGCTTTTGATCAATTATTTGTTCAGCTCAGAGTTGGTCTAAACGTAAACGCAGAAAAAAAGAGGCGCATTTGTCGGAGGAACCGACG